>NC_083569.1:95660011-95932511 GCF_027579695.1 Neoarius graeffei
AATCTCATCTCATCTCATTATCTCTAGCCGCTTTATCCTTCTACAGGGTCGCAGGCAAGCTGGAGCCTATCCCAGCTGACTACGGGCGAAAGGCGGGGTACACCCTGGACAAGTCACCAGGTCATCACAGGGCTGTGTTGCATGTAATGAATCCTCATAATGGCATCCCCCCCTCCACCCCCCCCCGATTGGTGTTAAAGAACACAGGAAGTTTCAAGTCTTTAACACAGATGCTACACGTTCACTCAGTCATTCAGTCAGTCATCAGAAGGGCAGGATGGAGCTCCGTCCACTCTGTGTGATGCTCTGTGAGTAAATGTTCTCTGTGTGTCTTCATTACACTGATTGGTGGTGAATTAAGTTTTGAATTAACAGGCTGAGAGTCCTGTCATCAGGTTCTGTGTGATTATTTCATTTGTCTGTAGCTAAGGTTTGATACTGAATTTAACATGAACAGTGCATTCTGCTGTTTTGTGGTGCATTTAAATCTGACCCAATTTATTTTATACTTTATTCTACATTTATTTGGAGAGATTTTCTGCATTTTATCATCTGTAAAGTGCAGAAAGTTGCTCTTGTAGATACACTATAAAACTCTGCAGGTCGTAGCCTCAGGCAGGAGACTGTGCCAAGCAGACAGGAAATCAAGTGACAGTTTATAAATGTGAGATATTTATATTCATCGAGAAATGGCACCGTCTTCAACATCAGATCAGAATAGATGCTGATTTGAATAAATCTATTGGGGGATTTAAGATCATTAGAGTCTATCGGGCACAGACTGATTTTAATTGTTTTAAATAAAACTTCAGCTCTGCACTGCACATGAGTGCAGTCTTACATTATCACAGGTTTATATTAAAGTTTGCTCACGTTTTTTTTTTTTGGAAACTTCAAGTGTTAAAGCAGACACTCTGAAAGAGGAACAATTGTTTATAGCAGCTGTAGCATCAGCAGTAACAGGAACTAAACTGAAAGTTAGAAAAGTTGAAAAGTACAGCATGCAGTTCATGAATAAACTTCGACTTGTAATTGATGGTAAATTAGTCTGGTATAAGAGGAATTAAACTCTCCAAGACAGAGAGTACAGTAATTGAAAATAATCTACTTTGGGATGGTAACAGTACACCTGCGTCACACTGGGCCACATCACACCACCCTATTGTTCATTATTTTCCTCCATCAGCAAACCCCAACTGTTTTATCCCTTAATTAAACTGTCATTTCTGTTTCTCTCCCGAACTTTAGTGCTGACTGGATTCATCCACTGGACACAAACAGGTGATTTATCTACATTTCATTTATTGCAGTTTTTTTTTTATTTGCCACGCAAATTTACTCCTCCCTGTCTGTAGAGAGAGTATGCCACTGCTTCCTCTTTGACAGCAGAACCAATTTTGCTCTCTTGGCCTCCTGGCCATCGATGGCTGTGGCCTGACAGTGAGTTTGAAATTCAAACTGACAATCTCCTGATGACAGGGCAAACATTGTTTTTATGGTGTGACTCTGTTGCACATCATGCTCATGCTCACAGAAGCCACGAAAACACAAGAGCATGTTGGGTAACAGACTCGCACAGCAGAGAAGGGTATTTTGGTGGAAGCCAGACAGCAGCAGGAGCAGTGATGACATGCGCTATTTTAATTATTAAAGGCATGATCTATTATTAACCAATCTTAATGTATTAATAACATTCAATAAACTTCATGGCAGTTTCAATGAAATTAGATAAAAAATAAGATTATAGTAATATAGGGAATATAGTAATAGGGGAAATTACATTTTATCTGATAAAACCAGGCCTACTGTTCTATTTTCTCCTGCAATGAACAGTGGGACCTTATCGACTGTCACCTTGATTATCCCTGAGCTCAGTGTAGTGAGAGCTTCTAAACAATAATGGGGAAAATGCATGATCCTGATTGGTTAATCCTGTTTCTCACCAGCTGTAACATGTATGTAAATTGATTACACAAACTAAAGGATGTGTTCATTTGCTTATTTGTGATTTGATAAATATGCAAATCGAATGATGTCATTGACTTTTAATGAACACCATTATCGTACACGTTGCATATAATGTGTTGCATTTGTGTTGTGCTAAATATCCATGAGTATTTGGATCAGCATGGTTTACATATTCCAAGTCACTGTTTGCAGAGAGGGAGCTTTTCCTTCTTACCTATGAAGAGCTTTAATGGGCTTTCAAATGCAAGAAAATCTCTGATTGATTCAAATGGTTGTTTTTGATAAGCATTGAGGCTTCCTCTGTTACTACTTTTCGTTATGGACAGTGAAAATGAGTTCAAGTTCAAGTCAACTTTATTATCAATAATGCCATGTGCAGGACATACAGAGAATTGAAATTGCGTTTCCCTCTTATCCACGGTGCAAACAGTAATAAACATGAAATATAAAATATAGGTAAAAGATGTAAACTTAAAAAAAAGGTCTATATACACACACACACACACACACACACACACACACACACACACACACACACACAAGTTAAAGCTATCTAAGAAAAGACAGTGGCAATCCAGAAAGTATAGATATGGCAAATGTGGCAGTGTGAACAGAATTAACAGTATAAATTTAAATGTGACGAATGACAATATAAACAGAATGAACAACGCAAACGGGAACAGCAGTCTGACAGTATAGTAGGGCAATATAGCATGATATAAACAGAATTATCAGTATAAATATAAATATAGCAGTATGAGCAGAATTTACAGTGTAAGTATAAATATGGCAGATGTGACAGTATAAACAGTATGGACCCTTTTCACGTGACGTCACGACAAACGCGGCCGCCATTTTGGACATGTACTACCAGTAGTTTACCACAGCCAACATTGAGGAACAGCAGAAAAGAAAGTGTTAATTTTCAGCAAGACTTCCATCATGCCACTATATTGTTGTGCACCTGGATGTAGTAACCATCAACAAACAAGGCAAGGTTTATCATTTTATCGGATCCCGACGGAGAAGATGGATAGCGGCCATTAACAGATTGGCAGCCCTCGGCATACCAGCGCTTGTGTAGTGACCACTTTGTTGGAGGTAAGACGAATAAAATTAGCCAGAAAAGGCATTACATTGCTGTTAACATTCTGTGGCGGCGAGTGTGTAACCAAATAGGCTAAAATAACCCATTGTAACCTCTTTGTTCTTCTGTAGTAGCTATTAGCTAACGACATTAGCTAGCGTTGTGTTCCTTTGCTGTTGGTAGACTGTAGGACAGATCAGAGGCAGTGTCCTACAAACAGTGCTTAATTTGAGGGGGAGCAAGCCGGAGCGCGCTCCGGAACCTCGGGCGTTGGCTCCGGCAGCTATTTACACTGGATCCAGTGATCCGACACCTCTCTTGACTATGTAACAAAAAAAAAACGATTGTCTTTAGGCTTGCCATCCTTCCACTTGCGAGTGGTAAGTGATCTGCGCTGGGATCACACACACAGCGGCTCAGTCCCGAATCGTGGCTCGTGCACTTCACTCGCGCGCTGTGTGAGCTGCGCAGGGCCAGAGTGCGCACCCTCCAGAGGGCACTCGCTGTTCAGGGCGGAGTGATTTGGAGCGCAGGATGCCTGCGGAGCCGAGCGTATCCGTGTATTGGTGTTGCTGTGTGCAGACAAATCGTGTATTGGTGTTGCTGTGTGCACACTAATCGCTTTTAAAAACGTTAATCTGATGATCTGCTGATACGGTCTAATGTAAACATGGGCTAAGTGTTCAAAACAAGAGGAACATGTATTTGTCTCTTAAATCCAGGCCGTTCCCTGTAATCTGTAACAACGGTTGGAGAAATAGTGAGTACACAAGCCATAGAAGGTAAACTGTACACAGCGCCAGGGCAGTGTGATGGTATGTCTACTTTTAGATTGTGTTAGCTTATCAATGAACACACTCGTCACTCGACGAGTTTCACGTCTTTACGACGGATACTTAAATGTGTGTTAGGTATTATTGTTGCAGTCTAAGCAGTCATTGTAGCAGCTAGATGAGCGAGAACCGAAAGGGTCTGTGCCATAAACCGTTATTTCTGTACGGCGTTGCTAATGTGTCGTTACTGTTGTTATTTCTCCCTCTGCTCGCCCTGTAAATGCCCTACGTCGCTGGATAGCGAAGGTATTTTCTGCATCTCGCTCCTTTTTCTTGTATGTTCTCCGTTTGTCGCCTTCCTCACATTCAAACCAATTCGAGCCGAAGTCCACTACATGTCCAAAATGGTGGTCGCGTTTACGAAGGTCACGTGACTGAAAAGGGTCTATAGCAGTGAAATCTATCAAAGATAAAAGATGTATAAAGTGTAAACAGTGTTGTAAACAGTTTTTATATAGTGCAATTAAGTAAAAAATATAACGTGTAAACAGTATTGTAAACAGTTTTTACATAGTGCAATTGAATTTCGTTAAAGTTTGTTAAAGTGGCTGGTGACATTTAGTTTGTTTAAGGGAAGGGGGTACTGGCCTGGGAGGGAGTTCAGCATCCTGATGGGTTGGTGGATGAAGCTGTCTCTCAGTCTGCTGGTTCTTGCCCGGAGGCTTCTCATTCTCCTCCCAGAAGTCAGGAGGCTGAAGAAGTGGTGGTTGGGATGGGTGGAGTCGCCTGCAATGCTGAGTGCTCTGCGGGCCAGGTGTGTGTTGTAAATATCCTGAAGGGAGGGTAGGGGGACACTGATGATCTTCTCAGCTGCTCTCACTATGCGCTGCAGGGTCTTCCGGCAGAATGTAGTACAGCCGCCAAGGGTCATTTTTGAAAAACATTTTAGGTCTATTCTGTATGATTTGATTTGTGTTTGGGATGCAAACAGCGCGCCTTTTGGCGGATGCCGCCTTTTTCACAGGTTCCAGTTAGGCATTCTCCAGAGATTGTTTACATAATGTTTTGGTTTCCAAACATAGGAAGTATAAGGATGAGAAAAAAACAGTTTAAATCGGAAAGCTGCGCACATTTGTGCGAAGCTGCGCAAATGTGTGCAACTTTCCGATTTAAACTGTTTTTTTCTCATCCTTATACTTCCTGTTTCATGGACTGTAACAGATTTGCTTATTTAGTAACTTTAATACAGAATTTACTTTGAAATTATAATCAGACACTCCAACGCCCCCCCTAAAAAAAAATCGGATCTGCGCGATTCAGCTGTGAAAAAGGCGGCATCCGCCAAAAGGCGCGCTGTTTGCATCCCAAACACAAATCAAATCATACAGAATAGACCTAAAATGTTTTTCAAAAATGACCCTTGCGTGAGTGAAGTGACAAGTGTCAAATAGAAACGTGACAAACGAGCGATATTAAGTGTACATTACAATGTAAACATGCACTCAGTGGTTCCAGTTAGGCATTCTCCAGAGATTGTTTACATGATGTTTTGGTTTCCAAAAACAAACTTAAACACAATTGATTGTTTATTTAAACAACTTACGACTTATAAAATGATCGGAGCAGACTTTGCTGTGTTTGGAAGGCTGATAATCCTTGCGGTTGATTCTCGCAAGCCATAGATTTCTCCTTTGTATGCTGAGTTTCTTTGTTTGCTCGCCTTCGTGCTCCCGTACAGTGGGAATTCCATAAAAGCTCCGCTTGACGTCATCATCTGACCTAGTACGACAGCCGTAAATACAACAGGTGTGCACCATTGCTAGCTTTAAATAGCCTGCTTGGGTTCTTTTGAAGACTTTGTACTCGCACGTTACAATGTGTGCTCAGTGACCCGTACGGTAAGCTTGACCCACAAGATGGCCGCCACTATGGAATCCCCGACTCTGTGACGTCATGTGCAAACTATGTATTGCAGGGCTAACACAGAGACAAATAACCATTCTCACTCACATTCAGACATACGGGCAATTGAGAGTAGTCAACTGATCTTTTCCACATGTATGTGGACTGTGGGAAGAAACCAGAGCACTCAGCAGAACCTCACCCAGGCATGGGGAGAACAAGCAAACTCCACACAAAAAGGCCTGAGTTGGTCATGAGGTTCGAACCCAGAACCTTCCTGTTGTGATGCACCACTGAGCCACCCCTCTCAATATATATTTAATAAAAAAAATAATATTTCAGAGATGAACTCGTGGGAGAATTTTGGCAATGACAGTGTTGAAAAAAAAAAATATATCTTTTGAAGTTTGATTACAAATGGTGGCCTCTTAATTGTTTCCATAACTGTCAATGTCTCATCTCATTATCTCTAGCCGCTTTATCCTTTTCTACAGGGTCACAGGCAAGCTGGAGCCTATCCCAGCTGACAGTGGCGATCCTAGAGTGATTTAGGTGGGGTTTACATCAGCGGATCATCAGATTAACGTTTTTAAAAACGATTAGCGTGCACACAGCAACGCCAATACACGATTCGCGTGCACACAGCAACGCCAATACACGGATACGCTAATCACATGACTAATTCAGCAGGTAAGTTGAAATGTGTCAGTGCGGCTCATTGCTTCCTCCTCAGCGGCTGCGCTCCAAATCACTCCGCCCTGAACAGCGAGTGCCCTCTGGAGGGTGCGCACTCCGGCCCTGCGCAGCTCACAGAGCATGCGAGTGAAGCGCACTAGCAGTGATTCGGGACTGAGCCGCTGTGCGCAAGTCACTCACCACTTGCAAGTGGAAGGATGGCAAGCCTAAAGACAATCATAACTACACAATGGGCAGTATTTGCATCAGTATTTGCAGTATTTTCATACTTTTATACTCTTTAATGAAAGGTGATACAAGGCGGAAGTCCGTGCCGTTTTTCAGCAGTCGCGTCACATGACCAACGCCAGCGAATCAGGAAGGTGGATGTCACAATGACGTTGTCCAATGACGACGCCAGCTAGAGCTCAGCACAGCGTATCCGCGTATCCTCAATGTTTACACAGCACCGGACCAGACACGATCTGGATTGAATACGTGGACCCTGGCGGATTCCTGTTTCCCGACATTTCCAGGTGTTTTAATGTAAACGGACAGTGCATCCGCGAAGAAAACGAGACCGATACGGGCTAATGTAAACTTGGCCTTACTCCAACGGGCTAATGTAAACTTGGCCTTACTGCCGCATAGTAACAAATATTTTTGTTAAAACAGTCAGGGAGAGATCAGTACCATTTTAAAACCTGATATAGAAACCTCCAAAAATAAATGGAAACAAGTCTGAGACGGTGACGTAAAATGCTGGAAAAACTGATTTGGAACAGTTCTGATGGTGTGTTTTGTCAAGTGGTTATCACTGATATCTGATAACAGTTGTCTGTCACTCTGATTACCACTTGACAAAACACACCATCAGAACTGTTCCAAATCAGTTTTTCCAGCATTTTACGTAACCATCTTAGAATTGTTTCCATTTATTTTTGGAGGTTTCTACATCAGGTTTTAAAATGGTAACCTGAGCAGGCTAAGCACTTTTGTCAATCATTGGTCCCCTGAGATCAATTTTCCAAAGAATAATATGCTATTTTACCTCTAGCCTCTTGCCTCAGCAAAGCTGAAATCAGAATGTTGCTTCACTTCATATTAATGCCAGCACCAACTGCGTTTGAGTTTAGGAGCTAAAATACTTCAAATTTTACATGCATCAGATATCAACAATCACATTGCGTGCCAGATGTTAACATGATACTGTGGTTCTTGACGCCAAATGAAGAGGTCATCAGCAGTCCTTCACCAAGCCCTACATCTGATCCGGGTCTTTCACCTGGCCCATCTCCCTCGACATCCGAGCCCTCATCCAAGACCTCCTCTGAGCCCTTTACCTCATCCTGAATACTTACTTCTACTCCCTCTACCTCATCCAGAACGCCTACACTCCAAAGAGGGAGGAAGCTAGCCCAGGAGGCTAGCCATGTAGGCCAGTATATATACAGCAGCTTTGGAAATTACATGACCATGTTCCTTAAGGAGCTGCCTCCAGATTGTGCAAAGTGATTGATGGAGGAGATTAAGCAACTTAGAATGGTAGACATTTGTGTGATCAGTTTTCTGTCACTCATTTGCACATTAGTGATATCACGTCACTGTGTAGGTCAATTAACCTGTTGAAGTGAGTGTCCCGATTCTAGTTTGTGAGCTCGGCAGGCTATTTCCTCTGCAGAAGTATGAGATGGGGAGGGGGCCCGGGTACAGGCTGACCTCAGCTCTCTCCAATGGAAACCTGAGGTAGGGGGAGTGGGTGAAACTCTTACCTCCAACTTTGTACAGGACTAATGCAGTTAGTGAAATCAGAGGAGAAACACAATAAAATAAATAAATAAAGGTATGTAGCCATGTCATCTCTCGTATAACCCTTATGATTATTAGCCTATATTGCTTGCTATGCTTTTGCACATGGTTTGGGGGAAATGAGGGAATGCGAGACAGGCTTGTGACAATTCAAGGTGTGTTGTATTTCGCTTCCTTTCACATTCAGCAAGTTAATTTTACTCTTAGCCTGCATGCATACACAGTACAGGCTGTTTAACTCACTCACTCTCTCTCTCTCTCTCACACTACCCGCTTCTCCTGAAAGAACACGAGACACACAAAAATTAATAAATACTCATCACATGTTACCTGCTGTTTCTACCTGCCTCTGTCGTGGAGGTCTATATCTCAAAAGTAGCCAAAACATATACTTCCATGAAAGAAGTTGCCTTCAATGCTTTTATTGCACAGAAACAATGCAAGCCTGAGTGATTTCTGGGAAAACACTGAAGTCTAAGTTTCTTCCTTTAGTTTTTAAGTTGGGTCCTTTTTTGGGAGACCTGCCCAAGGACCACACCAAAACATAATGGTGGCTCCTATTAAAATCATTGTAAAAGGGCTGTCTTTGTTTGAAACACGGACTTCTGATTGGCTGCCCCAGTATGGGAATTCTCATTGGATAAAACACATTTCCCATGATTTTTCAAAAGAAAACAGACATACTAGCAATCACCATATGGCATTCTAAGGGTTTTACTACTTAATGACGAGTCTGTGTTTGTCATGCCAAATGCCTTAACAATGATCATGGAGAACACAAGATGATCACATATAAGTGAGATCATCGAAACATCTCATCTCATTATCGCTATCGCTTTATCCCGTTCTAGAGGGTCGCAGGCAAGCTGGAGTCTATCCCAGCTGACTACGGGTGAAAGGCAGGGTACACCCTGGACAAGTAGCCAGGTCATCACAGGGCTGACACATAGACACAGACAACCATTCACAACTACGGTCAATTTAGAGTCACCACTTAACCTAACCTGCATGTCTTTTGGACAGTGGGGGAAACAGGAGCACCCGGAGGAAACCCATGCAGACACGGGGAGAACATGCAAACTCCGCACAGAAAGGCCCTCGTCGGCCACGGGCCTCGAACCCGGACCTTCTTATTGTGAGGCGACAGCGCTAACCACTACACCACCGTGCTACCCTCATCGAAACATTTAAACGAAATGTACTTAGGCTCAGCTGAAAGGACCTTGATGTTAAAATACCTCCCAAGTATATCAATCGTAAATTCATGCTAAATAATATAACATTTTCACCATGCTCTCTCTCTCTCTCTCTCTCTCTCAAAAAAAAAATGTAACAAGCTAAAACAGTTTGTGTGTGTCTGTGTATGTGGGGTGTGGGTGTGTGTCTGTCTGTGTGTGGGTGGATGTGTCCGTGTCCCCAGTGTGTGACTGGAGGTGTGAGGCCCATGCAATACTGAAATGGGACAGCAGTCTTTCTAACCAAGTCAACAATGTATCAAAAGTATAACTGTGGATACAGAGACAGAGATCTTCACACCTTTTGTCGCCTCCGGAGACAGAAAGCCGGGAATCCCAACACATTCTGAAGCTTAAAACCACAAGCTAGAGACAAAATTCTCTCACACCTTCTCTCTGTCCACAGTGAACAGTCCACTGTTGGATTGTGAAGTAAATTTTCTGTATTCCCCTTGAATAAAGATGCAAGCAGGCGCAAACTTGGAGAAGAGAAGAGGGTTTTATTGAAACTTCAGGTTCATACCCAGGTGTTGCCCCTCTGAGCGCTTGTTCAGTGCTCACACTCTCTCCCTACTTCCAGGCTTCTCTCTCCCAGTCTTCTCCCTCACAGCCTTGTCCCTCACAAAACATGAACAAAACCCCTTCATACTAAAGTTCTTCACCCCAGAGTTGTAACAAACATAAGGATGTTACCGTGGGCCTTTGAAGCCTCCAACATACACACACACAGGGCCGCAGACAGCTTTGGCTGGGCCCGGGACAAAATGCTCTGAATGGGCCCCCCCCTAACAACCCCCCCCCGGGCCAACCCACACACACACACACACCTCTCTTATCCCAGTCTCTACTCACTCCAACCCTTATATGACAGGTATTCAAAAACCATTCAACCGGTCAACAACCATTTCATTTTAGCATTTCAACATTTTTACAGTTTTAACATTTTAACATTTCCTTAGTCTGCAACTATTCAGGTGCGAAATGCAATGCGCCGGACTTTTGTTGTGGCAAAGTCGTCAATAAGGTCATTGAAGTCCAGCTTTTTCGCAAGTTCGTGCTCTATAGAGAGCATTGCCAGCCCATTGAGCCTCTCCTGTGACATGTTTGAGTGCAGGTAGTTTTTTATAAGCTTCATTTTACTAAAGGCCCGCTCACCTCCAGCCACAGTCACAGGCAGGGACAGGAAGATCCTCAACACGCGATTGGGGTGCTCTTGAAGGAGCAGCGATGGACGGAGGATTTCGGGCAGGGCTGGGGGCGAACATAGTATACTGTGCGTGCGTACTGTCCAGTGTGAAAAGCAGAGAAGAACACACCGCTCGAGAAACGGCGGGATATGATTGCGGGCTAATGTGAATATTCTTAGCTTCAATCAGATATATGAAACACAATGTTATTAAGCCGTTGTGGTTATGAAATGATTCAATGCCCTGTGCGTTTGATATGGTGTTTAGTGTGACTTGCTCTCCCCTCGTTTGTAACATGAATTGCGTGCTGTGCGTGCCTTGGTTGGGGTTACTTTACGGGGCTGGAAAAAGTTGGCTGTGTCTTACCTGGCTCAGCTGCCCCACTGCCTTTGCTAGTACCTGCTGCATCATCCCAATCTTTTTTTAAATATTTATGCAGTGAGCCCCTGAGTCTCTTGGTTTCTTCCTCTCTTTTTCTCTTTTCTTTTCTGTGCTCCTAACTTGTGCATGTTGGCAAATGGCACGCACGCTGATTGTCGAAGCGCTATGAGCGAACGATGTCATTTTTTTCCCCTTAATCAAAGAGTCAGACCAAACCATTTTTGCATTAGGGGTGGTAGGGGGTTCTTGACGCCTTTTTCAAAGACAATAAAGGCAAAAGATCTAGAAATAATTAATTGAATGCAAATATAGCACATTTCTCCCCCAAATCAACACATTTTGAAATGAAATAAAATAATCGCAACTTCGTGAGAGCCCAGTTCTGGGCCCGGGACAACATACCCGTTTGTCCCCCCCTGTCGGCGGGCCTGCACACACACACACACACACACACACACAGAGCGCTCGCTGTTCATCTCTCTCTCTCTGGTTAGCAGCTTCTCGTGAAAGAACACAGGAGATACACAAAAATAAATTCCCAATAATCCAAGAAGGGTGAGACTCATCATATGTTACCTGCTGGTTCTCCCTGCCTCCTCTCCGTCCACAGCTGATGCCCAACCAAGTCCCTGCTGCCCATAGGCGGTTTTAAACGGGGGCTGGGGGGGGCAGTGCCCCTGTAAAATTGCTCCTGGCCCCTGTTGTGGCCCTTGTGCTGAACAGATAATAAGATTTATTAATTTTGACGTGTGCTGGCTCGAAGATCGGAACTGACATGACGGAGTGTTCTACATGGACTCCTTAAAGTGCTACATGCACACTGTTACCTGCAGCAGAAAGATCAGCAGCAGCGTGAATTGTAAACTTCGGATGTGAGAGATAACAGCTGTCACGTCCGAAGTTTTTTGATTGAAAAGCCATCAGATACAGTAGCATTGACACGTTTCACTGAGCCATATAAAGAAGTATTTTTTGAGCTCTTTAGACTATGCAAAATAGCTGTGGCACTCCCAGTGAGATCTGCCTCTTGTGAGCGGAGTTTCTCCACTTTGAAACTGGTGAAGACCCACCTCCGATCCACCATTAGTGAGGAGCGTTTAAGCAATCTTGGTGTGCTCAGCACTGAATCCAGAAGGTCCAAGGCTTTGAATCTTGATGCATTTGTAGACCGTTTCTCAAGGAGTCACAATCGCAGAATCTTGTTGTTGTAGTCAGGGGCGGTCCTGGGGGCGGCATCGCGGGAGGGGCGGTACGAGCGCGGGCGCGGAAAAAAAAAAAAAGGTCCCCCCCCAAAAAAAAACCCCGAAAAAAAAAAAACAAGACGGGCGGGTGTGTGTGTGTGAACATTTTGGATGGGGAAGCCCAATAGACCCTTTTCACTGACGTCACCGGAAACCGGAAGTAAACAAACCCTGCGCCATATTGGAAGACCAACAAACTCGTGATTAGGGGGGAATAACGGCAGCGCGCGGAATTTAAACCCACGAGGCACTTGATTCATCATAAACCTACAATGGTAAACTTTTGTGCTGTGTTAGGGTGTTCCAACAAAACTGATGGGAAAGGTGAAAAGAAGTCGTTCTTCAGAATACCAGCTGTGATTGAGACACAACCAAACCAAGGAGCTTTCTGCCAGGAGACAGAGAATAAGTGCATTACTGAGTGTCTGTGAGCAAAGCAGAGCCTGAACGTTGCAACCTCCCTATTGGCTGTTTATTGGTTGTTTGTAAAAATGTATCAATTGTTGCCCTTCCCACGGGAATCATCGCGGGCTCGAGAGACGAGACCTGACGAGTTAGTTCGTTGGTAGCAGAACAAAATGTCTGGACACAAATCAGGTTTTCAGAAAAGGAAAGAAAATAAACGGAGGGTCGAAAATACAAAAAGGAGGCAGAAAATGCAAAATGAGTTTTAAGGTAGGACAAATGGTTACTTTTCTGAGGCAGCCCGCCGTGGCTGCCTGCAGGCTTAGGCCCAATCCCAATTCTAATTTCTACCCCTCCCCCTTCCCCTTGGCCCTTCCCCTTGAAACTGAGCTACAAGGGATAGGGCTTGAAATTCAACCCCTACGTATTGGGATAGCCCTTCAACGATCCCATACGTCATCGCGTACCTCCGTCAGCGTTTACGTTAGCAAAACGCGACCAAATGCGTCATTGGCTGCGACCAGCCGCTACAGTCAGAGCCAGAGGCAGAACCAGAAATCTCTGCTGGCAGGGTGTGATTTGTTAACTAATGCCGCTTTTCCACTACAAACGCGGCTGAGTCGTGCCGTGCCGAGTCGAGCTGAGTCGAGCTGAGCGGGGCTATTGAAGTTGCATTTCGACTACAACCGCGCTGAACCGTGCTGGCTGGAAGTGGGTGGACACATTGGGTGGAGTTAGCGAAAGTGGGTGGACGTCACGTGATGTCGTTAAGCAGCGCAAACAGTGACATCAGTGACAGTGGCGGAACAAGTCAGAGCCGGGCCGGGGGCGGGGCAAATGACCGGGCATTTTATTAAAGCTTATCATAACATCATTTTAGGCTACAAAATGTCCGCAACTGCGGTGTTTACCAATTTCAACACTACCGGGTGCAACTATGTTATTTAGTACATCAAGTCCTTCAAACGAACATGTAACTCAGAAACAAAAAACATTAGGATACTGTACATGGCTCATAATAAAACATCAATAGCCTATACTGCGCACATTATTTGAAGGGCATACGAATGAGTGCTCAGAGGTTGCAACGGTGACAGGAAGAGTCAGAAATAAAAGGAGGGCGGTGCAAACCTCACTGAATGCACTGTGTTTACCAATTTCAACACTACGGGGTGCAACTATGTTATTTTGTACATTAAGTCCTTCAAACGAACATGTAACTCAAACAAAAAAACATTCGGCGACATACTGTACATGGCTCATAATAAAACATCAATAGCCTACTGCGCGCATTATTTGAAGGGCATACGATGAGCCTTGCGCTCCGCGAACTCGTCCACGATGCTCTGTATGTCACTGATTCAGTGAGCTTTTAAGCGGTAGTCTCACGACCCGAATAGTAAACAATAAACATGGAGGACATGGAGTCGTTAGTGTTGCTGGTCTTGGTGCTGTGGCTTGTTGTCGCCGACAACGCCAACAGATACTGGCAAGAGCGTATAGATGAGGCGAGGCGCATAAGGCTTCAGAAATTCTCGTAATTCGTAATTCTTCTTCTTCCGGGTTTGCGGTGTTTACAGATCCCAGCGCGCTCGCGGGGCGTGTGTGGGCATGTGAGGACACGCCTCCTCACCAATCAGTGCACAGGGGAGTGTCTGCT
Organism: Neoarius graeffei; assembly: GCF_027579695.1. Taxonomy (NCBI): domain Eukaryota; kingdom Metazoa; phylum Chordata; class Actinopteri; order Siluriformes; family Ariidae; genus Neoarius; species Neoarius graeffei. The sequence continues at coordinate 95,674,335 of NC_083569.1, forward strand.
CACGCCTCCAGCCTCAGTCGGCACGGTTTGGCTCGCTTCAACCCCACTCCAAAACGGTGCGAGTTTTAGGGGCTAAGCAGGGCTGAAACGAGCTGAGTCGTGCTGGTTTTTGGTAGTCGAAACGCGAGCCGTGTCGGGCTGAAGTGAGCTGAAGCGAGCTGAAGTGAGCTGAAAAAGGGTAGTGGAAAAGGGCCATAACACCACTGAATGGGATATCTTTGGTGCTTCGTGCACCACATCCGACAGAATGAGGTGTCAGAACACTCATGTAAACAATAAAAGCGAGAATAACAGAACAAAACGTACGCAGTCAAGCAACCGAAAACAATACTCACTCCCAAAGCTTTTTAGCAGCAGCTTGGATTTCAGAAATCGCTGCTCATTCTCAGCTCGAAAGCGAATCAAGCGGCGTGTTTCCTCTGGATAACAACTTAAAACACGTAAATAATGGAGAAAATACATTTATGACAATCTTTCGCCGCAGGAACCGCCATCTTTCTGAAATCCACATGAAATCTCGCTGAAATCCGCATGGCATTGTGGGAAATCACTCAAACCCCTTCGTTCGGAGTCAGCTCCAGGAAAATCTCCGTTTGGAGGGGTACAGAAGCCCTACCCCTTCCCCTACCCCTCCGCGTTAACTGGGATTGGGATACCCCTACCCCTTCACGTGAACGTGCAAAATGGAGGGGAAGGGCCAAGGGGTAGGTCCAAGGGGTGAAATGGGATTCGGCCTTATTTATTATAGCCCATTTAGTTAAAATAGTTGATATAAAATGTTTATAGTTATAGTTATGTGATGGTTGTCCTGATTTAGACTGGGTTTTTTTTTTTTTGGGGGGGGGGGGGGGGGGCGTTGCGCGATGTTGCACCCGGGTCCAGATTAGGGCAGAACCGGCCCTGGCTACATTTCAGGTGTAGTTTGTTTTATGAATGTATGTACTTGCATAGATGTGTACTTGGTCTTCCAAGCGTGTACTTTTTTTTATGAATTCTCAATATCAATCTCATATATAAAATATCAATCTCAGATGTGTACTTGGTCTTTATTGGCGCTTAACAAAATCTCGCGGCGCGGTGACGTCATGCGGTAGCCCTCTATACCAAAGTTGCGCAGGTGACGTCATCAGTGTGTGTGTGTGTGTGTGTGTGTGTGCCTAACTTGTCGTAGCCCCATAATGTGCACAATCCCGCCAGCGGAACATTGTACTAGTCATCAAAAAGACTTTACTGCCATAGTACTACACTACTATGACATTACACAGAGTCTTAAGTAATACATTACGACTTGATCATTGGCATTCTGGTAACAGCAAATTTATAACGGGCCGTGTCCGCGACGTACAACACACGACGAGAAATGTTTAAACGACCATGTAAAGCTGTTAACATTCTGTTGGCTAATACAGAGCCCAACGCGGGGGGGAGGCACGAGCGCGGGCGCGAAAAAAAAAAAAAACGGTACCAAAAAAAAAAAAAAGGTCCCCCCCCAGAAAAACCCCGAAAAAAAAAAAGACGGGGGGGCGCCAGCAGGGGGTTTCGCCCGGGGAGTAAATCACTCTAGGATCGCCACTGGTTGTAGTGTTTCAGCCTGCTGTGAATGCTAGGGTGATTCTGAGACCACTGTATGTGAATGTATTTTTTCTTTCTATTTTCCCCTCTACTGTGCATAAAGAAAGAGTGAGATGATGACAGTGTGATTTAGATAGTGATTGTACATTCAAGTCTCATGCTGTGAAAAAGAAAATTAATTCATGCTGTGAATTTAAAGTGTCATTGTACAGATAAAAGGTTCATTGGATGCAAAAATAGAAATCTTATTTTACAAAAAAGAGAAACATGGTTTTAAGATTTATTGAGCACAATTTATTTTATGTTTAGGCTATTGAGACAGAATCTTTATCTCATTGTATTTATGCTCAATGTATTTTGTTTTGGTTTTAAATAAACTAAACAAAACATTTTGAACACTTAAATATTGCCATGTTTTGTCCTTATATGTGCCCCCCTGAAAAAACACTGGCCCCACCTTGGCCCCCCCTAGTAATTTTGGTCTAGAACCGCCACTGCTGATGCCACAATGACAATATTCCATTATCTGTCCAACTAGCTTCCATAACACTGGTTATAATTTCACACGGTTTCATCATGATAATAGTTGTAGCCTCCAGCAAAACGATTACAGCTTAACTAGTACATTATTGATTATTTGTTTCATGGAGGGGACATAAAAATTATCTGTGATTATACTGACTCTGTCCTGAACTCAATAAGGGGAATTTCCAAAGCTGATAATACTTACATACTTTTACTTAAATAAGGTTTTGAAAACACAATTCTATTTGTAGGTGGTGTAGTGGTTAGCACCATCATCTCACAGCAAGAAGGTCCTGGGTTTGATCCCAGCGGCCGACGAGGGCCTTTCTGTGTGGTGTTTGTGTGGGTTTCCTCTGGGTGTTCCAGTTTCCCCCAAAGGCATGCAGGTTAGGTTAATTGGTGGCTCTAAATCAGGGGTGGGCAATTATTTTTTCCATGGGGCCACATGAGAAACAGAAAATTTTGTGGAGGGCCGGACCAAAAGGCTGAACTAAATTCTGCATAATATTAATTGTATTTCTTTATATAAAGCAGTAAATAACATTGTTTTTACAAGCTGCTAAGACTGGTAAGAGTATGGAAAAAACGAGGTTGCCTTACAAAAAATGTCATTTATTCAATCAAATTTCCCAAAACAATGGTTAACAAAATGTGAACATTTGTACCATTTTATTCAGTCACATTCACCCCAAAACACAATACAGACATCACAATAGTGTCTTTCTGCTCCAAATATCAAGCAAGATACATCATATTATAAGATGTCCACCAAGCACTCTTTCACAAATTCCCCCTCTGAGAATGGCTTACTGTTTTTAGCGATTTTGTGGGAAAGCACAAAGCTGGTCTTGGTTGCTGTATCCCTGGATGTGTGACGCTTGGTAAAAAAGCCTTGCTGCTTTTCTAACTTAGCCAGCAAAGCTTCCGATGTCCACGCTATTTCAGCATCAGTCAAGTTTCAGTATTTCTCAGTGTGCTTCGTCTGGTAATGCCGACTCAAATTGTAGTCTTTGAACACAGCAATCTGCTCTCCGCAAAATAAACACACGGCTTTATCTCTGACTTCAGTAAATAAATACTTAGCAGTCCATGTTTTGTTGAAAGCCCTGCATTCAGCATCTACCTTTCTTCTTTTTGCGGACATTTTGGGGGCTAAAGTCTTCTTGTGACCTGCTCGCAACAATGTCGATTCGGTGTCGGTATCAGATCTACAGATCGGTTCGGGCTCCGGCGCCTGCTGGAGACATCACACTATGTGATTGGCTGGACCGTTTGAAGGATGACGTACAAGTTTGTGGTTGGTCTGGACAAATTACGGAAGTAGTTATCGTGGGATTAGGATTCGTGGGATTTCATGTCATGTTCATGTCGTGCGCGTTGTGTTTTTGTTGAACACAACTTCAAAATAAAAGCAATGCACATTCAGTCCATGCATGAGGTAAAATTAGAAAATACGTTTATTTTGTCATTTCTAATTAACCTTACGCGGGCCGGTCAGAATGAACCAAAGGGCCGGATGCGGCCCGCGGATCGTAAAATGCCCAGGTCTGCTCTAAATTGACCGTAGGTGTGAATGTGAGTGTGAATGGTTGTTTGTGTCTCTGTGTCAGCCCTGTGATGACCTGGTGACTTGTCCAGGGTGTACCCCGGCTCTTGCCCATAGTCAGCTGGGATAGGCTCCAGCTTGCCTGCGACCTTGTAGAGCAGGATAAGTAGCTACAGACAATGGATAGATTGATGCCCTGGCATCACATACAGCCATCAGGTTACAACTATCCTTTATGGAAGTTCCTACTACTACCATGACTGGGACATGGACTCTGATGTGTTTACCACCTATTACCCTAACACAGTTGTAAATGTTTCATAAATAGCAGAAATCATTCTGGAGCTGCTTCCACTGATCTTCAGTGGGGAAAGTTACAACCTCATCCTCTAGATCAGTCCATATAGTTTTGCAGACTTCTTTGACTAAACATCCAAATGGCACTGATCCAAGTTTGTAGCTTGCTGATGAGGCTCGGTAGCTGCTCGTGTTGTTAGAAAGCAGAGGGAGATGGTGAAGTAGTTGATTCCATTCCCCTCAGAATTCTGTTTTCCTTTACACCACTGTATTACAAGTCTTGTTTATTTGCCAGGTTACCATACGTATTTACAGAGCGAAAATATATCTGTGCGCACAAAACTTTTTCACACATGCACAAAATATTTCTACTGCAGCAAAACTTTTTACACACACACAAAATATTTCAACAGCTGCAAAACTTTTCACACATGCACAAAATATTTCACCAGCAGCAAAACTTTTTACAAATGCAAACATCATTTCACAAGCTCAAAATCTTTTTTGCATTAATTTTATCATATATATATATATATATATATATATATATATATATATATATATATATATATATGTGTGTGTATGTATGTATGTATGTATGTATATGTCAATGCTGCAGGTAGTCTATGGAGACTATGCACGTGACATCATCATGGCATGTTTAGTGAGTTCACCGCCATGTTGGATGGAAACAAACAGTGGCTGGATTGTATGATTCTGAACAAAAAAACATGATAAATTCATGCTGTGCTGTTGGGTGTCACAGTCATGATGATGAGTCAAGAGATAGGCCATTTTTCTATGGAGTCCAGCTGCACCAGTTGACCCTACGAGTAGAAACAGGTGGATTGCAGCGATAAATCACAAAGATTTGACTCTGACTGTGGATAGATGGCTATGCAGTGAACACTTCAACTGTAAATGGCTCATCAGCTGTTGTTTACAATGCAGTTTCATCCTCTGGACTTGATGATAGGAAGTATTTTGCTATTTACCCTTTAAATATCTCTGAACTGTGCAAAGTAGAGATGCATGGTTGCAACTGTGTCCTTTTCAGAAACTTTTTAATCCAGCTTGGAAAATTAGTTTGCGGTTCGCTTTTCAGAATTCTGCAAGCTATAAAAATGTTGTACACAAACAAAAAAACATGGAATATTGGCTTATTTTGATCGTGCTGATTTCTGAATTCAGAAAATACAAACAAATGACCTCAAAACTGTTGGTAATACATTTCTTCAGTTTATATTCTTATGCTTTTAATGCCAACACTGGATCTCCCCATGACTCTAAACCAATCTCTGCCCTCTTCTTTAATTTTCTCATAAGTATGAGCATCAAAAGTATTTTCTAAAATCAAATCAAAGGTTGACAGTTCGATTCCCCAGACCAGCAGGAATGGCTGAAGTGCCCTAGAGCAAGGCACCTAACCCCCAACCGCTCCCCAGGCTGCTCTGGGTATGTTGTATATCGCTCTGGATAACAGTGTCTGCTAAATGCCAGTAATGGAATGTAATGTAAAATCAACATTAGTATTGTCTATGGACCTGCCAAAAGTTGCTAAGCTGCTAGCTGAAGAGGTGAAAGCTATCTAGTTATACTTAAACAATGTATTTCAGAAATAATCCAACAGAACTTTTTACTTTCAATTTCTTTGCGATATTTACAAATTATACCACCACTGTAGCCTCCAAGCAAATCTCTGATTCACAGCAAAATGTTTAAGGGCTTCCCATATAGTCTCAAAGCAATCGCCACTGGAATAAAAGTATTTTAATATGTTTGCTCATGCAAAATATATTTTTTTGCTCAAACTATTTTCGACTATGATTTCAAACTATTTATGACTATGGTCATGAGCTTTGGGTAATGACCAAAAGAACAAGATCGCGGATACAAGCGGCCAAAATGAGTTTCCTTCGCAGGGTGGCTGGGCGCTCCCTTAGAGATAGGGTGAGAAGCACAGTCACTTGGGAGGAGCTCGGAGTAGAGCCGCTGCTCCTCCACATCGAGAGGAATCAGCTGAGGTGGCTCGGGCATCTTTTTCGGATGCCTCCTGGACGCCTCCCTGGGGAGGTGTTCCAGGCATGTCCCCCCGGGAGGAGGCCCCGGGGAAGACCCAGGACACGCTGGAGGGACTATGTCTCTCGGCTGGCCTGGGAACGCCTTGGTGTTCTTCCCAAGGAGCTGGCCGAGGTGTCTGGGGAAAGAGAAGTTTGGGCTTCCATGCTTAGACTGCTGCCTCCGCGACCCGGTCCCGGATAAAGCGGAAGACGACGAGACGAGATGGGACGAAACAAAACTATTTTCGAGAAATTCATGCGGCAACATGGTGGTGTAGTGGTTAGCACTTTTGCCTCACAGCAAGAAGGTTCTGGGTTCAAGCACAGTGGCTGATGGGGGCCTTTCTGTGTGGCGTTTTCATGTTCTCCCCGGGTCTGTGTGGGTTTCCTCCGAGTGCTCTGGTTTTCCCCCACAGTCCAAAGACATGCAGGTTTGGTTCATTTGTGGCTCTAAACTGAGCGTAGGTGTGAACGGTTGTTTGTCTTGATGTGTCAGCCCTGCAATGACCTGGTGACTTGTCCATGTTGTACCCTGCCTCTTGCCCATCGTCAGCTGGGATAAGCTCCAGCTTGCCCACAACCCTGAACTGGATAAGTGGTTATGGATGACTGGATAATCATTTATGCATGTCAAATTAACATATGTGCTTCATTATTTGTGAGTCAGCTGCTGCTCCATTCATTTTCCATCCAGTATGATGACATAAACAAATGTGATGTGGTTTTATGTTGTCGGTGCAGTGTGTTATAGCTGTTAAATTGAAAGTGGATACAAGAATTTCAAACAATAGACTTTTGCACACACTTGTATATGAATTGTGTGTATAGGGTTGAAGGTTTTAAATTGCCCTTAGACAAGATTGAAAGACCATAATGTACAGTCCCTGCACTGGGGACTTATTTGATTCACACACTTTCAAGCACATTTTTGTGAGCATTTCATGCAAACATGCTCATCGACTCAACTCTCATCTCCAACCCCAATTCCAAAAAGCAAGGGCGTAGGTTTGGTCTCAGCTTTGGTAGGGACAATACCAATCCCCCCCCCCAACACCAATCCTCTGCCGAACTACTTACTTAACCACCCATACTATTACATGCACAAGTAGAGCATAATACATATGATATGACAACATAATGCTGAACAATCTAACGCTTTATTTACTATTTCTAATGACAAACACTGCAAATGGTACGTAAAGTTCGAGTACTTGCTTGATGGCAATTAAAGCTGTCAGTGGTCTTTTTGATTGTGAATGCCTTGACACACTCAAAACAAAGAACTTTTTGTAGTATGGGACTATAATGCAGCCATGGATAGTGATTATACCACTTTGCCTGAAACCATAGCTTCTTGTTTGGCAGTTGCTGTACTGCAATGAATTTTGGATCAGGCTGGTATGGCTTACTCCCCATGTCCAGGACACTGCTACCAGGGCTGCTGACAGCTTTGGCTGGGCCTGGGACAAAATGCTCTGAATGGGCCCCCCCTGGGCCAACCCACACACACACCCACTTCTCTTATCCCAGTCTCTACTCACTCCAACCCTTAAATGACCGGTATTCAAAAAACATTCAACCGGTCAACAACCATTTCATTTAAGCATTTCAACATTTTTACAGTTTTAACATTTTAACATTTCCTTAGTCTGCAACTATTCAGGTGCGAAATGCAATGCGCCGGACTTTTGTTGTGCGTGCGTACTGTCCAGTGTGAAAAGCAGAGAAGAACACACCGCTCGAGAAACGGCGGGATATGATTGCGGGCTAATGTGAATATTCTTAGCTTCAATCAGATATATGAAACACAATGTTATTAAGCCGTTGTGGTTATGAAATGATTCAATGCCCTGTGCGTTTGATATGGTGTTCAGTGTGACTTGCTCTCCCCTTGTTTGTAACATGAATTGCGTGCCGCGCGTGCCTTGGTTGGGGTTACTTTACGGGGCTGGAAAAAGTCGGCTGTGTCTTACCCAGTGATGGGAATAACGGCGTTAGAAATAAACGGCATTACTAACGGCGTTACTTTTTTTAGTAACGAGTAATCTAACTAATTACTTTTTACATCGTTATAACACCGTTATAACGCCGTTCCCGTTACTTACAATAAAATACTATGCGTTACTTTATTAAAGCTGTTCTCATCTGGCACGCTGCTCGTTCAGCCTTTCTTTCCTCTGCTTTAGTGTGGGGCGGGGAGACACGAGACAACGGCACAGTAAGCCAATCAGAGTAGATTTGGACAACATACGTAGGTAGGCCACGCCTACTGCACTACTGCGCGCTCTTTCAATCGGAAGACACAGTGATGGCGAGCGGTCAGCCCAGCACTGCGCTTTCACATTGGAAATACAGACAGGACTTTTTGTTCAGAATTGCGGTGCCAGGTCTTAATTATTTTGACCTTTAAAAGTAGTAAACAGGCACCCTTGTCAGACATAGTGGCTCCCAACTTGTTAGTTGTCAGGGCAACCGACCTCCTCCCTGTTGTTGTGCACGCGCTGTGCACGTGGACTGACCAATCACCCGTTGTTTGTGCACACGCTGTGCGCATGGACAGGGCATCTTACACACGCCAACTTCAGACACCCTGGCGCCACTGTCCATCACACTGTGCTGCGTGGACTATATAAGATGCGCACAAACATAGAGGAAAACACGGCACACATCAGACGGGGACTCCATGCAACACCTGCTTCTCATCAGTGAATATTTGGATCCGTTTCTCTCTTTCTCTCTCTGTTTCATTTCTTTCTTGCTTTCTGTCTTTCTATCGCGGACGTGTCAGGATCCAACGTCCATCATTTGCGCCGTGTGAGCATTCCGTGCGTCCTTGAATGTAAGTTGTTTATTGTTGCGTAGCTACTGTGTTATGTGTGTACTCGCTATCTGTAACTGTTACATGTAGCGGTAATGCTAGCGAGTATTTCTTCTCTTTTTCTCTCATCCTGTGTCTGTCTATTTTCTTACGTGTTTGTTCTGTTCTGTTCAGTAGCCATGTAATGATAGCGCTTGTTTTCTCGTCCACGGTTTGTTACGGGAGCACATTTCATTATTAGCCATTGCCGTGTTGGGAGTGTAGTGGTGGTATGTACAGTTCATAACCGCACCACATATTCTAACCTTCTATGCGCAATACAGCGCGGGGCAGCGCTTAAAGGAGCCACGCTCCCCTTCATTCAGCCGACACACTCTGTGTCTTCATGCGGGGTGACTCGCTGTAAGCAGTTGCACCACGCACCTTGGTAATGATAGCTGCTGTAGGCAGCTATCCTCATCCTCCGTGTACGTTGTACACATTGTACATATTGGGTACATATCGTGTATATAGTCAGTATCTAGTGTGTTGTGTTATTTATTATGGGGTGTAAGTAGCATTCATTGGGCTTTACATTGTTTTACTTATATAGTATTCATTTGTGTGTTTTACATTTGTATTACATTGTATATAATTATTATTCATTTGCGTTAATATATATTTAATGCGATGTGTATTTGTATTTATATCATTGTTATTATTTACATTATTGCTTGTGTGTATATTATTGCTCATGTCTTGTTGTATTTGTATTTTATTCTGTTTTCTAGTAAAACCACGGTTTACACTGTTTCTCATGAGTGGACATCCATTAATTCCTGTTCTAACCGGACAGCCTGGGTAGCTTGCTGTATACCTGAGCCAGTGTCCCTCTTATACAGTCCTTTACCCTGTCCATCACAGGACAACCATTTTTATACTTTTCATTACTTGAAATAAAAGGCAAGAGTGTCAACGTGCAATGCACATTATGTCGAGGAACAAAGCGTTTGTCCTCGTCAGTGGCCAGTAATTAGTAACATCATTTTAATAACTACAAAAATATATTACATTTGATAGATGTCTTATCTCACATTGTCCCACAAAAATATTAATATAGTGTAGATAACATTATTAATTGGTTCTGTTAAGTGTCCATTTCAGTCATTAAACACATTTAACGTTCACTTTTATTATGATTACACTAATTTAATTTGATTCTTTTTGAGGGGGAACAAAATGTAACAGAATAATTACTTTCCCTGGTAATTAGTTACTTTTATGACAAAGTAACTCCGTTACTAACTCAGTTACTTTTTGGGAAAAGTAACTATAACTAATTACTTTTTGAAAGTAACGTGCCCAACACTGTTCTTACCTGGCTCAGCTGCCCCACTGCCTTTGCTAGTACCTGCTGCATCATCCGAATCTTTTTTAAAATATTTATGCAGTGAGCCCCTGAGTCTCTTGGTTTCTTCCTCTCTTTTTCTCTTTTCTTTTCTGTGCTCCTGACTTGTGCATGTTGGCAAATAGCACGCACGCTGATTGTCGAAGCGCTATGATCGAATGATGTCATTTTTTTCCCCTTAATCAAAGAGTCAGACCAAACCATTTTTGCATTAGGGGTGGTAGGGGGTTCTTGACGCCTTTTTCAAAGACAATAAAGGCACAAGATCTAGAAATCATTTATTGAATGCAATTATAGCACATTTCTCCCCCAAATCAACACATTTTGAAATGAAATAAAATAATCGCAACTTCGTGAGAGCCCAGTTCTGGGCCCGGGACAACATACCCGTTTGTCCCCCCCTGTCGGCAGGCCTGACTGCTACACTGACTTGCTTGAGAGTCACTGTCACTCACACTAACTGTCTCCTAGAGAGCAAACAAAACTTAACCTGGTCTGTATTCACAGTAGCAAGATTTTATAAAGAGTAACACTAACAACGAAGTAGGTTGACTAAAATAATTTGCTTGTAATGCATAGTATCTCCCATCACAGAATCAAAATCTCACCTGGAACCCTGCAGTTTCAGCCACTTCTGACTCTACCTGTCCTATAGTATCTTGACATATATACACTGTAAAATATAATAAGTTGACTTTACTTAAAAAAAATATGCAAAGTCGTTGCCTCAAAAAAAGTCATTTATGTTGATTTAGATAAATTAGATTGGGTTAACTTATTTTTTGTGAGTTTGCAGTACTCATCTTATATAATTTTGATTACATTAACTTATTTATTTTAAGTTTACAGTACTCAAATCAATGGCTTTCAGATATCTTTTTTCATAAATTTAACTTAATATTCATGAATTGTGAAAGCTTAATTCTCTAGTTTTACTCATCCTTCATATTGAGGCCAATTTAACTTTAATTTTCTTGACCAAAGAGTTTTGCGAAAGACAATAGGACACATGCTAATTTAATAAAAAAAAAACAAACACACAATACAAGGTAATGAGCCCCCAAACAAAATGAATGGTGAACACATTGGATTTACTTTGCAATTAACATTTATTTTAAATGCTAAACAACGCATCATTTAAGGCTCTGGAAACATGTTCCACTTTTGTTAATCCTGGTGCATGTGCTGAAAAGACCGTGCGTAGATGGGGCAGGTCTGCGCATGTCTAAACACAACGCCCAAAGGACTCTGGGACAATAAATTATATTTTCTAATTTAACTGAAGTGGAGTACACTAAGTTAAGCGTGTTCTCCAACTTGAAATTAGCAGTTATTTATTTAATATTAGTGTTGACAACAGGTTGATGATTTCTAAGTTTGATTCACTAATCATTTCTAATTAATTTGAATATTTGCATTTACAGTGTATATATATACACACACACACTGAATAAATTGCAGACCTATCTTGGGATACATAGAACTATGTATCCCATTACACCTACATTTATTTCACATCAATTTGAAATATTAAAGAAATAAGCTGACATTTTCTGCTAGCCTATTCAAAATACATCACAACCAAAACACATAGTCCTAATTTTCCAAAGATCCTTCCGTTTCATTGCTAATCCTTTGATGCTCCTAAATGCCTTAACATTCAGACCTCACCTGAAGCCCTCCAGCTTCTTCTCTCTCAACCTGCTCTTGATCCTTTGTACTGGATTTCTGAGTTTCCTATGTGATCAAATAATGTGTTCATGAAAATTAGCCAGAAACCTAACATTAGTAGGAATACACCTTTTATCATGCAAATGTATTTGGCCTAAGCTACTAATAAAACAACCGAAATTATGGCATGACTTGACATGACTATATTAATATGACATGATGACATCCTCACCTCAAGCACTGATTCCTCATTAACCTGTTCTAGGTTTGCATCGGCCTTATGCTGTCTTTCCTGTACACAAATGATTCATTAATTAGCTTTCATAGTGTCAGCTTTAATAGTAGCCTTAGTAACAGGCTACACTAACTTTAGCCTACCAATTTCTACAGCAAAATGAGAGATGGTTAGCATTTTGGCATGAATTGCACGGTTAATATTATTACCCCTTGTCATTAATATGTAGGCTACGTTAGCAGTCTCACAATTTTCCACAGTAGAAAGACTGGTGGTAGCCTAGCCTATAACATTTTGCAATGATAGGTTTGCTTCGCGTTGTAGGCTATAGCTAAATAATGTCAACCTGTTCTGGGCACTACTTACTCTCTGTGTATTGAAGTAGCTCCGTATATCTTTTTTCTTTTTTGGTGGCATTGTCTAGGTTATCTACAAAGCAGATAATCGGACAAAATGAGTTTGGATACCAAGGTAACAGTAATGTTAAGTTGTACACTTTTCTGAAGACATACGGTGTGAGATACGGGGGGTTGATGGGTGGGTAGTCACGGCTGCTGTAGGCATAGACATATAAACACAGACGCCGCATTCTGCGTAGAATCATACGGCATCCTCGCCGCCATATTGGATGTGGCAAAGTGGAGATTCTTCAACCGTCTCTGGTATTAGACAGTAGCCGAGAATAAAGATGCCTCATTCATGTGCTGCGTTTAACTGTACCAACAGGTTTACCGTCCAAACGAGATCACATGGGATTACCTTTCACAGGTGAGACTGGAAAAATACTTTTCAATATTGTTCCTTCAGTCTTCAGTTTCCCAGCTCATCTCCACTGGGTAGGTGTAGAGTTATAAGCAGTGAGAATTAGATAATACAGTTCCACACTATGATAAACGTTTTTCAACGTATGATGAACGTTTTTAACCTTTCTGAATGTGAAGGAATCAGTGATGTATTTTGTTTTGGTATGATGTTAGAACCTGGCCAAACTCAGTTTGGCGGTCATTCAGCTCACTTTATTCAACGAGAGTAGGTCTGTGTGGTGACTCAATAAATAAAACAGTAAATTTTTATTTTCATTCACTATTTCCAGTTTTTCCACTATTTCCATCATTTATCATATTCAGTCTTGTAGGTTGGTTATTGTGGCCTCAGATTTTGGTAGCTTGCTACGGTATGCTGACTGATTAGCTTACCTGAGCTATCTATCGCGTATCTGTCGCTAGTTTGCAGTGTACAGGGTATTTCGCACACTATTTATAACCATCACATTAAAAGTTATATGTGTTGTTTTGATGCCTGTTTGTTTCCCAAATATATATGTGTGTCTTAATGGGTGAATAAAAGGCATCGAGTTAAATATTATTGTAGAAAGGGGCTTTATGAAGTTCAGTCCATTTACTTGCATTGGTTTACGGGGAAGATTTGCCACATCAAATATGGCGGACACTTTGACGTATCCCAGCAACGGGGTGTCTATGTTTATATGTCTATGGCTGTGGGAAGCATGCTGCTGTTACAGCAGATGGAGTGACAGCTGGGATAGCCAACCATGTAAGTTAGCGAGAAACAGGTAGCTAATCAGAGAATGATATCTACGTTAGAGGGGGGATTATTAGCAGTGTCATACATTTAACCCTTTGTGTGCCATATAATCATTGCTCAGGTTAGGACATCGGTTTTATTGATCGTGATTACACAGTAGCGGCTGAATATTGGTAGGGACGTGTCCCTAGCGTCCCTACCGAAAATTACGCCCTAGCCAAAAAGGTTGGAATGCTGTGTAAAATGTAAATAAATCAGAATGTGATTTTTTGCATATCATGGAAACCTTATATCCATCCATTATCTGTAGCCGCTTATCCTGTCCTACAGGGTCGCAGGCAAGCTGGAGCCTGGAAACCTTATATTTCATTGAAAATAGTATCAAGACAGCATATCAAATGTTCAAACTGAGAAATTGTATTGTTTTTTGAAAAACATATTCTCATTTAGAATTTAGTGCCAGCAAGAAGTTTCAAAAACAGTTGGGACGGGGGCAACAAAAGAGTGGAAAAGATTGTGTCGTGTTAAAAAATAAAAGAACAGTAACATGATTGATTGGGTATAAAAGGAGCATTCCAAGTAAATATGGGGAGTCATCACTCTGTGAAAGACTGTGTGGGTAAATACTGCAACAATTTAAGAATAATGTTCCTCAATGTAAAATTGCAAAGAATTCAGAGATCACATCATCCACAGTTCATACAACCCCAACTCCAAAAAAGTTGAGACGCTGTCTAAACTGTAAATTAAAACAAAATGCAATAATTTGCAAATCATGGAAACTCTATATTTCACTCAAAATAGTACAAAGACAACATATCAAATGTTGAAACTGAGAATTTATTTATTTTTTTAATGCATCACATCTACTTTTAACAAAACCGTAACCATTCGGGAACTGAGGAGAACAGTTGCTGTAGTTTTGAAAGAGGAATGTTGTCCTATTCTTGTCTGATATACAAGTTCAGTTGCTCAACAGTTCAGGGTGTCCTTTGTCGTATGTTCCCATGCAGCTGTAATCAGTGCAGAAAGTGGTTTGGCATTGTCTTGCTGAAAGAAGGAAAGCTTTCACTGAAAAAAAGATTTTGTCTGGATGGCAATATATTGCTCTAAAACAGGGATCATCAAACTACAGCCCGCGGGCCGACTCCGGCCTGCCACCCCCCTTTGACTGGCCCCCCAGCCCCTCTGCCCCCCACCACTTGAAGCAATCCCCAAAAGTGGTCATGGCCTATTTTTTTAAATTGCTTTTTGGCAAATAATAACAACATGTCTGCATCTTGTATTTTGTTAATTTTATCAATTAAAATTGATATTTAGTTATAAAATGAACTAATCATATTTTCCAAATTTTCGTCATATGCTCGCGATCAAGCAGTGACAGGCAGCGCACGTGCAGAGAACTGTCAGTGTTCAGGACAGCAAAATGGCTAGCGGTAAGCGAAAAGCTCACAGAGAGTGTAGAGTTTTTAAAGAACAGTGGACCACCGATTATTTTTTCGTTCAGTGTAAGGACCATGCAGTTTGTCTTGTATGTAAAGAAAGTGTGTCAGTTTTCAAAGAATATAATCTGCGTCGTCACTACGAAACCCGTCACAAAGAGTATGCTAGTTTGCGAGGACAAACAAGAGAAGACAGGATTCGGAGGATGAAATGCGGACTGGCTGCACAACAGAATGTATTCCTTCGCCAAACCCAGATCAACCAGGCTGCTGTCCGAGCTAGCTATAAGGTAGCTCGCCTACTAGCTACCCATAGAAAGCCGTTTACTGATGGGGACTTTGTTAAAGTATGCATGCTTGCTGTGGCCGAGGAGGTGTGTCCCGACAAGAAGGATGCGCTCAACGCGGCGAGTCTCTCCGCACCTACTATGCCCAGGTGAACCGAAGATTTGGGAGACAACGTGTTTGACCAGCTGAATGAGAAAGTGTCAGAATTCAAGTTTTTTGCTTTGGCCATGGATGAGAGCAATGACGTGCAGGACACAGCACAACTGCTGTGATCTATTGATCTATTCAGGGCTGCTGACAGCTTTGGCTGGGCCCGGGACAAAATGCTCTGAATGGGCCCCCCCCAGGCCAACCCACACACACATCCTTTAACCGAACGCCATTAAATGTATTCCGTTACGCCCCAAGCCTGCATGCGACAGCCCCCGCAATGCCTTCCTAAACTCGTGGATAGTCTACTATAATCACGCGATTGGGGTGCTCTTGAAGGAGCAGCGATGGACGGGGGATTTCGGGCAGGGCTGGGGGCGAACATAGTATACTGTGCGTGCGTACTGTCCAGTGTGAAAAGCAGAGAAGAACACACCGCTTGAGAAACGGCGGAATATGATTGCGGGCTAATGTGAATATTCTTAGCTTCAATCAGATATATGAAACACAATGTTATTAAGCCGTTGTGGTTATGAAATGATTCAATGCCCTGTGCGTTTGATATGGTGTTCAGTGTGACTTGCTCCCCCCTTGTTTGTAACATGAATTGCGTGCCGCGCGTGCCTTGGTTGGGGTTACTTTATGAGGCTGGAAAAAGTTGGCTGTGTCTTACCTGTAGGGTGACCACCGACATGAGTCTGTAAGTTAGGACACTCGTGTCCAAAAGTGAGGACAAAGGCCCTAAAGTTAGGACACCGTCGCGTTACGGGGGGGGGGGGGGGGGGAAACTTATTAAAAAAACGTATGAAGTCAATATATATTTATTAACTTGGAACACCTATCAAAAAGAGAAATGTGGAAAATGGTCAAGACCATGTCAACAAGAAACAAAACATCATTGTAAAGTCACTGTAAAGAGTTGTGTCCATCTATAGACACTGAAAAAACAGTCTTTGCCATGCCATAGGCCAACATATTTATTCACTTGAAAATGACCATCAAAAAGAAAAAAAAAAAGAAAAATCGAAAAATGAGTCAAGAAACATGTAGGCCTACTGTCATTTAGCCTACTATACTGGCCTTGGCTTATCCACAGGAACTAAACTAAAAACAAAACATTGTTGTGTTCATTTATGCTCATCCAAAAAAAATCAAAAAGAAAAACATGAAAAATGACAGTCAACCATGTCATTTACATTTGGCCTATAACCTTGGCAATACATTTGGCATTCTCTCTGTGGCGGTCTGTGTCCGCATGTCTGTCTATCGCACCTTTACCTCTGCTCCCCACATCAATGTCAATGCGACAGAGCTTGCAGAAGGCGAAGTGTTCTCCTTTTTGGCTCTTGCCGACAAAATGATGCTCTAAGCACCAAGCATTTTTAAAGGATGTCTTTGGTTTCGGCATGAGTATTGTTCAACAGCATGCGCGCCAACATTCATAGGTTTTTCCCTACAAACATTCGCACTGCGCGCGCAGCTCAGAGGAGCAAAAATCAGTGAATCGCGCTAGCGCAGCTTTTGAGTGACAGCAGCTTCCAGCCAATCAGAGGCTGCAGAGGCTCCATCAGCTGCGCGCGCAGCGTGAATGTTTGTATAGGAGAAATCCCTGTAGGCTGTCTTTGCCTGTATGTCATCGCAGAATAGCAAGTGTAAATAATGGGCGGGGATTTGTGACGATTGATGCAACGGTGGCGGCTGAGGGTCCGAAATGAGGACAAAATGTAAAAAGTGAGGACACGTGACAGACGGCTCTAAAACCGGACTGTCCGGATGAATGGTCACCCTACTTACCTGGCTCAGCTGCCCCACTGCCTTTGCTAGTAGCCCAGGAGTAATAGGGTTATACCCGGAACAAATTAGTAACAAGCTGAAAATTTCAGAATATGTTCAGAATACCTTTAGGAATAACATACTAAAAGTCCCCGGAAATCCCCCTTGTGCTCTCTGAGAAATTCAAGATGGCGTCCAAAATGGCCGCCAAATGGAGATCTGCCCATATCTCAGGCCCCCAAAAAAATATTAATGCAATTAAAAGGTCAGAATATATGTTTTGTAGGGTAGGAGAGTAAATTCCAACATGTGTGTATTAATTACATTGTGTATTAACATTATATAATAACAATGTACACATTATTATAACAGTATATTTGTGTATAATGTGTTCGCTTGCCATGTCTGGTTAGATTGTCATATTTTTGGCACTGGGAGTTTCACTAAAACCAAAAACATCATGAACTCCAAAACATTACCTTCAATCCATTATAACAATTTATTTACATATATTGTTCATTATAATAAGAAGCTAATCCAACACAATAAATCATGGTGACTGAGTGTTCCTCAAATAATGAACCTATTTACAAGAAGACAACTGGTCATTGTTCTATAACTTTCAACTTCAACAATCAATAAATTGAACACATCAGTCAACCAGACAATCATATTTAATTGGTAGATTCATATACCAATACATCTATCATAAATCAATCCATAAATCAATCAATCAATGCAGTCATCATCCTCATCAGATTCTATGAATGTGTGTAGGTTTCATCCAGTCCGATCCTTGAATCAAGTATCAATCTTGAAACGCCCTGGCCCATAAATTCACATCCAAGAAGAAATAACAATGACTGTTATGACAAAATAATTATTATGGTATCATGAAGATATCTCATATGTTTTTGAAATGGCTTCAGTTCTTAATGTTTAGGACTAATAATTACAGACTTATAATTGTAAATCTACACATGTGCTATTTAATGTACACTACCGATTATAGAGTGTGGATCCATTGGTTACTCGTTCACTCCGTATCATCCTATTCTGTTCACAAAACAACAAACACAGTTACTAGGGGTTGGAGCACTTATTTTCATTAATATTAATTAAAGTAAATTGGTGGTGTAAAATGAAAAATGGCATGTTAAAAGGTCATGCTGAGTTCAGTCATTTTTAAAAGGTCATGCTGAGTATAGTCATTTTTTGTCCGAACACACTGGCATTGCTAGTAGTAAAGACTGGCGCTAGAAACTCAAAGATTAATTTTTTTCCACCCTTAAACAAGCTTGAATAAATTCCCTACTTCATTGATGGTACAACAAAGATCCAAGCATTACAACTGAGGCACTGAGAAGTGTTTAAGTCTACTCATTGTTTATAAGCAAGAGCTTTTATTGAGGCAGACCTTTTTGTCATGAAAGTCGCCGGAATGTTGAAGAAGTGTACTGAAACAGCTTGCCATTGTAGTTTTAGAAGATAGGGTTCTCAAATTTAATTTCTCTTTAATATTTTATCAAAGCTTAAAGATGCACTAAATATTAAGGAAATTGATGTCTAATTGTTGTCTTACATTATGCTCATGTATGTAGGTAGCCTACTAAGCTAATCTGTCAATCATGTCAACCATCAAATTCCATGTAATTTCCACATTAATGACCTTGTAATCTTGGTTAATTTTAATTTTAACAGTGTGACAATGGTGAATTTGCATTGCTTGTATGAGAGAACATATAATTTAACATTTTAATTGCATTTATATTATGTTTTATCCCTGAGATATTGAAAAATCTCCAATCGGTGGCCATTTTGGACGCCATCTTGAATTTCTCAGAGAGCACAAGGTGGATTCCCGGGGACTTTTAGTATGTTATTCCTAAGGGTATTCTGAACATATTCTGAAAAATTCAGCTTGTTCCTAATTTGTTCCGGGTTGGACTCAATTTTGAGCTAATGCTCTTGGGCTATAGTACCTGCTGCATCATCCGAATCTTTTTTAAAATATTTATGTAGTGAGCCCCTGAGTCTCTTGGTTTCTTCCTCTCTTTTTCTCTTTTCTTTTCTGTGCTCCTGACTTGTGCATGTTGGCAAATGGCACGCACGCTGATTGTCGAAGCGCTATGATCGAACGATGTCGTTTTTTTCCCCTTAATCAAAGAGTCAGACCAAACCATTTTTGCATTAGGGGTGGTAGGGGGTTCTTGACGCCTTTTTCAAAGACAATAAAGGCAAAAGATCTAGAAATCATTTATTGAATGCAAATATAGCACATTTCTCCCCCAAATCAACACATTTTGAAATGAAATAAAATAATCGCAACTTCATGAGAGTTCTGGGCCCTCCCCATTCCTGGGCCCGGGACAACATACCCGTTTGTCCCCCCCTGTCAGCGGGCCTGGATCTATTGCTCATATTATTATAATTTCACTGGTTTTTTTTTAAATGTATTTATTTTATAGGCTTATTTATTTGACCTTTATTAAGTGCTGCACACAATTATTATTAATAATATCAACACAATTTATAATTTTTCACTCACCTTTGCCAGTGTCAATCACCTCAACTAGGCAGATGTTTTTTACCTTGACAGCTTTGATGTTATTATTAGAAAGTAAATAAATGGAATATCTGTGGTATTTCAAATTAAAACAAAGTGTGAAGGCTCAATTACTACTTTTGCAAACCACTAGTAAAGATAAACAAATATGTGCCAGGAATCAAGTGTTGATATAGTAGTGTGGATATACGGTAGTAGTGTGGATATAGTAGTGTGGATGGCTGTGCCAGGCTAGTAATCTCTACTACACAATGAGGCCTGCTGGTGGTCATATTTGTCTGGGTCATACAATTCTATGTTATATAGCTGACCCGACCCCGGCCCCCCATCACAGTCAGGAACGACAATGTGGCCCCCAGAGAAAAAAGTTTGGTGACCCCTGCTCTAAAATGTGTATATATCATTCAGCATTAATGATGCCTTCCCTAATGTACAAGCTACCCATGTCATGTGCACTAATGCACCATCATACCATCACAGATGCTGACTTTTGAACTGTGCACTGATAACAAGCCAAATGGTCCCTCTCCTCTTCAGCTTGGAGGATGTGGTATCAATGATTTCGAAAAAGAATTTCTACTTTTAGTTTAGTTTATTAGTTTATTTAACAGGGGCCATGTACAGAACAAGTCCCATACCAGAGTTAGCTATACAGCTAATTTTTATCTGTGGCCCCTGGGCAGGGGGCTTAAAACAAACAAACAAACAATACAACAATATGGACAATACATACACTACTATTGCCATTACGACTAGATATACACTAAAAACAGCAACATCATACTAGGACAACACATCACAACATGTAACGATGGCACAAGGACAACACACCTACACATGACACTACCATCAATACACAAATGACAACACATAAGGCAGCACACATCACAAAATAATAAATTAAATGATCACATCTTTGGTAAGCCTTCAGCCATATCTTCAAGGATTTTTTTAAATTGGCTGAAACTTGTCCAGTCTCTAATATGAGCTGGAATTGAGTTCCATTTTTCTACTGCACTGATAGAGAAAGCTGATCGGCCAAATGAAGTCTTCCTGAAACTCCCATAACAATCGCCTCTCACTGAAAACTTAAAGAAACTTAATTTATCTCTGCAAAGTGATATGTATTGCTTGAGAGGTGGCGGTGCAAGATCATGGATAAGTTTATACATCAAGCACATATCAGCAAAACAGATAAAACTCTCAAAGGTTAGTAAGTTGTGTTTTGTTATGATGGCACAATGATGGTAATTTCTTGTTTTTTTCTCAAGAACTTTTATAGCTTGTTTGTAGAGGGTGACGAAAGGTTGTAAGATAGTCACCCCTACCTGGGACCAACTTGTAGAGCAATAAGATAGATGAGAAAAAAAATCAAAGAATGTAAAAACAGCAGCAGGTAAGGGCAATTGGTGCCTGATATGCCTAAAATTAGCTAGACTAGCTCTGACACTTTTGGATATCTTTTTTATGTGTTTTTTAAAAGTTAAGTTAGAATCAATGATAACACCCGGATACTTGAAATTATCAACAGTATTTATCACCTCTCCCTTAACAAGGATATTGGG
Organism: Neoarius graeffei; assembly: GCF_027579695.1. Classification (NCBI taxonomy): domain Eukaryota; kingdom Metazoa; phylum Chordata; class Actinopteri; order Siluriformes; family Ariidae; genus Neoarius; species Neoarius graeffei. Next base: position 95,695,775 of record NC_083569.1, read on the forward strand.
TTGTTGTTTTGGGTCATGCCTCTTGATGGAAAAATACATGGCTACTGTTTTGCTCACATTAAGAGTAAGACAGTTAACTGTCAGCCAATCAGACACTTTATTTAACGCTGCAGTGAGTTGTGTTGCAGCTTGTTCACTCATTTTGGCATGTGTGTAAATAACTGTGTCATCTGCATACATCTGAATGTAAACTTCTGGGCATATCAAAGGTAAGTCATTAATATATAGACTAAATAAAATTGGTCCTAAAATCGACCCCTGGGGGACTCCAATGGTGCTATTAGATAGGGGAAAGCATGTGTCCATAATTCTTGTACACTGCTTTCTTGAATCTAAGTAAGATTCCATCCATGTCAGAGCGTTAGAAGAAAGATTGAACTTTGAGAGTTTGTTTAATAGAACATTGTGATTATAGAACATTTAATAATTGTGATAATAGAACATTTTGATTCGTCAGACCTCGGGACAATTTTCCACTTCGCCTCAGTCCATCATAAAAGAGCTCGGACCCAGAGAAGGTGGCGGTGTTTCTCGATATGTTTTATATCTGGTTTTAATTTGCATTTGTGGATGCAGTAATGAAGTGTTTGCACAGACGATGGTTTTCTGAAGTGTTCCTGAGCCCAAACAGTGATTTCCACTACAGACACGTTTCTGCTTTTAATGCGGTGTCACCTGAGGGCCTGAAGATCACAGGCATCCAATGTCAGTTTTCAGCCTTGTCTCTTGCATACAGAGATTCCTCCAGAGTCTCTGAATCTTTTGATATAATGTACGAGAGATGATGTGATCCCCAAATTCTTTGCAATTTTACACTGAAGAATGTTATTCTTAAATTGTTGCAGTTTGCCCACACAGTCTTTCACAGAGCAGTGAAGCCCTCCCCATCTTTACTTCTGAGAGACTCTGCCTCTCTGGGATGCTCTTTTTATACCCAATCATGTTACTGATCTGTTGCCAATTAACCAATTTTTTTTTTTTAGCATTATACAACTTTTTCAGTCTTTTGTTGCCACGTCTCAACTTTCCTGAAACTGTTGCTGACATCAAATTAAAAATGAGCATATATTTTACAATCAACAATAACATTTTTCAGCTTCAACATTTGACATGTTGTCTTTATACTATTTTCAACGAAATATAGGGTTTCCATAATTTGCAAATCTTTACGTTCTGTTTTTATTTCTGTTTTGCACAGCGTCCCAACTTTTTTTGAACTGGTGTTGTAATCTCATTCAAAGATCCAGAGAAATCTCTGAACACAAGGGACAAGGCTGAAAACCAACACTGGATGCCCGTGATCTTTGGGCCCTCAGGCAACACTGCATTAAAAACAGATATGATTTTGTCATGGAAATCACTATATGGACTCAAACACTTCAGAAAACCATTGTCTGTGAATACAGTTCATCACTGCATCCATGCATCCACAAATTCAAGTTAAAACCAAATATAAACAATGCCCAGAAACACCACTGCCTACTCTGGGCCTGAGCTCATTAATGATGGACTGAAGCAAAGTGGAAATATGTCGTGTGGTCTGACAAATTGAAATTTGAAATTATTTTTGGAAATCATGTCGTCCAGACTAAAGAGGAGAGAGACCATCTGCTTATCAGCACACAGTTCAAAAGCCAGTATCTGTGATGGTATGATGTTGCATTAGAGCACATGGCATGGGGAGCTTACACATCTGGGAAGGCATCATTAATGCTGAATGATATGTACATGTTTTGGAGAAACATTCTGCCGTCTAGACGATGTCTCTTTCAGGGAAGGCCTTGCTTATTTCAACAAGATGATGCCAAACCACATTCTGTACATATTACGACTGCATGGCAACATTGGACAACATTTTCACTTTCAAAACTACAGCATCTGGTCTCCTCAGTTCCCAAATATTTACAGTGTTGTTAAAAGTAGAGTTGATGCAATACAGTGCTAAACATGCCCCTGTCACAACTTTTTTTAATCATGTTCTTGGAATCAATTTCAAATTGAGCATATATATTTTTTTTAAATAATAATTTCTCAGTTTCAACATTTATATTCTTTCTTTGGACTATTTTCAATGAAATATAGGGTTTCCATGTTTACCAAATCATCACATTCTGATTTATTTATGTTTTAGACAGCATCCCAAAATTTTTGGAATTGGGGTTGTCCTCTCTCAACCCTACTCAAATGAAAACACAGAAAATGTCGGTGAGAAGTTGAACAGTAAACTATTAAAGCTTCTGTGGTGGTGTTAGTTTTACACACCCTGTGTCCATGGGTTTGATAGACCTGCTACGACTGATCGATTGATAAATAGATAACATAAATACATTAATTAATCCCAGAGGGAAATTCAAGGTATTGAATACAATATAGTCAAATCAAGTTCTGCTGAAATAGTTTACAAAATGTTTACTTCACCTTATTTACAAGCAGTACAGCCACAACGTGTTGACTATTTACTTATTTACCCTTAAAAAATCTCAATAAACCTTTGTTAATGTGTTTCCTGCAACCATTTTAAATGAGGATCTTGATGGCACAAATCATTATCATGAACAAAGATATAACAAGATTTTATCATGGCTGAATTTTACTCATTTGTTGGAACAAATTCATCAGGTCAGTTATACAGTGTCCTTCGTGATTATTGGTGCTTTTTGTAAAGATTAGTAAAAAGAGTGAGAAAAGAAATCCAACTTTTAGTGAATTAGCTTCATCTCATACTGAAAAAATGAGGAAAAAAATCCAATATTTAATTGAAATAAACTTATTCAGAGACAAATAAATCCCTCATCAAGAAATTATTATTTTCAACAAAAACATTTCCTTGTTTCAGTCAAGTCAAGTACTTTGGAACAGGGATGATGGTGGTGCTCTTGAAGCAGGTGGGGACAACAGCTTGCCTCAGGGAGGTGTTGAAGATGTCTGTGAGGACATCTGTGAGCTCCTCTGCACAGTCCTTTAGCACACGACCTGGAATGTTGTCAGGTCCTACAGCTTTGTGGGTGTTGATCCTGGAGAGGGATCTCCTCACACTGGCTGGAGACAGGGACAGCACCTGGTCATCCGGAAGGGGTGGTATCTTCTGTGCAGGCATGCTGTTATCGGCTTCAAACCGTCCAAAGAAGTTGTTTAGACTGTTCAGCAGAGTGATGTCCTTGTCACAGGTCTGTGGTTGAGGTTTATATTCCGTGATGGTCTGTATCCCCTGCCACAGGCTCCTTGTGTCTCTGCTGTCAGTGAAATGATGGGTTATCCTGCTGCTGTACTGCCTCTTTGCTAGTCTGATGCCACGGGACAAGTTGGCTCTTGCTGATCTCAGACCAGCCTCATCACCTGCTCTGAAAGCAGCATTCCGGGCTTTCAGTAACCGATAGACTTCCCCCGTCAGCCATGGTTTCTGGTTGGCCCGTACTGTGATGGTCTTAATGTCCATGACATCATCAATGCATTTACTAATGTAGGCTGTAACAGTGTCTGAATACTCCTGGATGTTGATCTGGTGGTTGTAAGTGGCTGCCTGCTTAAACATGTCCCAGTCTGTGATGTTAAAGCAGTCCTGAAGTGCTGAGGAAGCACCCTCTGGCCACACCCGTACCTGCTTCTGGACCGGTCTGGTGACTTTGACCTTCGGCCTGTATGCTGGCATTATCATAACAGTGATGTGGTCTGAAGCACCGAGATGGGGGAGGGGTGAGGCCTTGTATGCTCTTCTCAGGCCAAGTTTACATTAGACCGTATCTGTCTCATTTTCTTCGCAGATGCACTGTCCGTTCACATTAAAACGCCTGGAACGCCAGGAAACGGGAATCCGCCAGGGTCCACGTATTCAATCCAGATCGTGTCTGGTCCGGTGCTGTGTAAACATTGAGAATACGCGGATACGCTGTGCTGACCTCTAGCTGACGTCGTCATTGGACAACGTCACTGTGACATCCACCTTCCTGATTCGCTGGCGTTGGTCATGTGACACGACTGCTGAAAAATGGCGCGGACTTCCGCCTTGTATCACCTTTCATTAAAGAGTATAAAAGTATGAAAATACTGCAAATACTGATGCAAATACTGCCCATTGTGTAGTTATGATTGTCTTTAGGCTTGCCATCCTTCCACTTGCAAGTGGTAAGTGACGCGCATGCCCGATATGCACTGGGATCACACACACAGCGGCTCAGTCCCGAATCACTGCTCGTGCGCTTCACTCGCGCGCTCTGTGAGCTGCACAGGGCCGGAGTGCGCACCCTCCAGAGGGCACTCGCTGTTCAGGGTGGAGTGATTTGGAGCGCAGGATGCCTGCGGAGCCGAGCGTATCCGTGTATTGGCGTTGCTGTGTGCACGCGAATAGTGTATTGGCGTTGCTGTGTGCACGCTAATCGTTTTTAAAAACGTTAATCTGATGATCCGCTGATACGGTCTAATGTAAACCCCACCTCAGTGTTGTGTAAACCAGGTCCAGTGTGTTGTTTCCCCATGTTGCAAAGTCAATGTGTTGATGTAACTGAGGAAACACTGTTTTGAGATTTGCGTGGTTGAAATCTCCAGCTATGATGAGAAGTCCCTCTAGATGGGCTGTCTGTTGGTCACTGATGGCGCAGTACAGTTCACTCAGTGCCTTGTCCCTATCATTGCTGTTGCAGCTGGGAGGAATGTAAACTGCAACAAGCAGGATGGCAGAAAACTCCCTCGGTAGATAGAAGGGCTGGCACTTGATGATCATAAACTCCACAAGGGGTGAACAGTGTCTGCAAACTACCACAGCATCCTGACACCAAGCATCCCTGATGTAAACACAGACCCCACCGCCGCGGGTCTTAGCTCCTTCAATGAGGGCTCTGTTTGCTCGGTAGCATGTTAGCCGGTCTAGCTGGATGGCGGAGTTCGGCATGCTGTCGTTGAGCCATGTTTCCGTGAACACAAAAACACAGCACTCTCTCACAGCCTGCTGGGTCGCTCTCAAAAGGTGTATATAGTCCAGTTTGTTATCCAAGGAGCGTACATTGGTGAGTACGATGGACGGGTATAGCCGGCTTGTGTGGATTAGCCATTAGCCTGGCCCGGATACCCCCGTGCTTTCCCCGCTTCTGCCTCCTCTCGCACTGCCTATGGTGCTTCCTCTGCGGGTGTGCAGCAGTAGTGGGGGTCGATGTCAAAGCGGGCCGCCGGAGTAGGCCGAGGTCATGTAGCTCCTTAGTGTGTGCTGGGTTTAACTTACAGAAAAAAGTGTTGCCAATGTCAAAAAGAGTCCCACGGCTGTATGTGTGCCTAGGCACGCGATGAAAACATACAATCACTCGAGCACACCGATGAAGACAAACATGTAAACTCCACATTATTGGGACAGAGAGGGGCCGCTGCGTCTGCACACGCCGCCATCAATGAGTTTTGCATTGCTGATATACACTTGCCTCCTGCCTTTAACAGCATTTTTTTCTCCTGCCTCTAATAGCATTTTTTTTCGCACATAATGTTTGTGCAATTTGACACATGTCTTCATTTGTGCACTCAATCAAGACATCCATCAATCTGTTATCTAAATCACTTATCTGTCAGGGTCACAGGGGAAGCTGGAATCAAACCCAGGTGACTTCACCCTCAACAGGTTACCAATCTATTGCAGGGCTAACACAGAGACAAACAACCATTCACACTCACATTCATACATAGGGGCAATTGAGAGAAGTCAGTTGATCTTATCCACATGTATGTGGGCTGTGGGAAGAAACCAGAGCGCTCAGCAGAACCTCACCCAGGCATGGGGAGAACAAGCAAACTCCACACAAAAAGGCCTTAGTTGGTCACAAGGTTCGAACCCAGAACCTTCCTGTTGTGATGCACTACTGTGCCACCCCTCTCAATATATATTTAATTAAAAAAAATTTTCAGAACTAAACTCGTAGGAGAATTTTGACAATGACAGTGTTGGGGAAAAAAAAAAAAAAAAAAAATATATATATATATATATATATATATATATATATATATATATATATATGTATGTATGTATGTCAAAATGATTCTAAGCTTGTGATGTTCACGTGTGTAAAAAGAAAAAAAATTGCTGCTGTATAAATATTTTGTGCATGTGTAAAAAGGTTTTGCACACACACATCTTTTGTACACGTAAAGTTTTTGAATGGACACACAAATTTCCTACCTTCATGCACAACATGACATTGAAGTTACAAACTTGCGTGATTCAAGTTACAAATACGAATTTTGGCAGTTTTTTATTATGCCAGAATTATGTACCTACTAACTAGTCAATTAGCACACTGCTTACTGACCATCCAGTCAGAAGACAAAAGCTTATGGGGCGTCGTGGCTCAGGTGGATAAGGTGCCATGCCATAAATCTGGGGGCCCTGGGTTTGATTCCGACCTGAGGTCATTTCCCGATCTCTCCCCTGCTCATTTCCTGTCTCTACACTGTCCTATCCAATAAAGGTGAAAAAAGCCCAAAAAATATCTTTAAAAAAAAAGAAGGCAAAAGATTCTAGCATGGTGCATTCTCATTACTTCCCTATGGCAATGTACTGCTGCCATGCCAGAAAAAGAAAAAAATGGATCAGTATGGGCAGAGATATAGTTCCTTTATACTATATGTTCACATGCGCATGATGGCTGCCTCACATATCCATTCTGAGTCCGTTTGGTGCGTCGGTTTCTCACGTCCCCAAAAATTAACACTACGTATGTGCAAGAAGCAGTACATGCATGCAGGGCCGGCTCTAGGTCTTTGGCTGCCCTAGGCGAGATTGAGTTTTGCCCTCCCCCCCAGAAAAAAACCCCTCTAATAACATCTAAATAACACTTTAATCTAATCACTCTATTCTATTACTATTAAACAATGTACGGTGCATGGACAATAAACAAGAAGTCATTTTTATCTTTTTCATTATTGTTATTATTGTTATCATTATTCACATAAAGTGTCACAAAGTAAAATGACCACACAAATTCAATACATATCTCCATATAATGGGCAAAAACTCTTCCGCACCCTGTTCAAAGTGTAGTGCATGGACAATAAACAAGAAATTATTTTTAGTTTCTTTTTTGCTATTAAAAGTTAAGTCATGTCTGAAGAATTAATAAATTAAATGAATAAAAAATTCTACAATTCTAAATTGTGCAAACTTAAGCACCCTGTTAGGGCATCAATGGGCTGTATTTTCAAACAAAAGTGCTATTATGGGTACTTTGTTATTGAAGTAACATTACAATGGGACTCGTCTGGTCTTCCTAATGGCAAATTCCTTGATAATATCATCAAATGATATTTCTCTTGAGATCTCTTGGTTGATGCTCATTAGAGCAAGCCCATTCAGACGTTCTTGACTCATTGTTGACCTTAAGTATGTCTTCAGCAGTTTTAATTTTGAAAAGCTTCTTTCAGCAGAAGCTACTGTCACAGGTAGTGTAACAGCAGAGGTAAGGAGCGCGTATTTCTACATCCCCAGCCGCATCAGAGGTGTTGTAAAAAAGGTTTTCAACCTTTCATGAGCCAGGGCGCACTTTTTTCAATGAAAAAATCTCAAGGCACATCACCAATAGAAAATGTTGACTGAAACTAAAATGCTGTTGCCAATATTTACAATATACAGTCATTCTATAACTTTCCACGGTACACTTGGTGATCTCTCACGGCACACTAGTGACAACTGGATGTCACAAAATTTTCTTCAGCTGAACACAGATAAAACAGAAGTAATTCTATTTGGAAAAAAAGATGAAAGACTCAGGATTACCACTATTCTTGACACAAAGGGGATTAAAACAAAAGAAATGGTTAAAAATCTTGGTGTTTTCATTGACAGCGAGCTAAACTTTGACAGTCACATGAAAGCAATCACTAAAACAGCATTTTATCACATAAAAAACATTTCCAAACTAAGAGGACTTATGTCAAAAAATGATCTGGAAAAACTTATACATGCCTTCATCTCTAGTAGGGTTGATTACTGCAATTGCCTTTTCACAGGCCTGCCAAAAAAAAAAAACCATCAAACGACTTCAGCTGGTTCAAAATGCAGCAGCTAGGGTTCTCACATGAACAAAAAGAACAGAACACATTACTCCAATTCTAAGGTCCCTTCACTGGCTTCCAGTAAGCTACAGAATTGACTTTAAAGCATTGCTGCTGGTGTACAAATCTCTAAATGGTACAGGGCCCAATTACCTCTCTGATATGTTGCAGCGGCCTAACCCAATCAGATCTACCAGATCGCAGCAGAAAAATTTACTGGTAAAACCTGTTGTTAAAACAAAGTGTGGTGAAGCAGCTTTTAGCTACTATGCAGTACAGCTATGGAACCAACTGCCAGAGGACATCAAAAATGCTCCTGCTGTTGGCAGCTCCAAATCTAGGTTAAAGACCAAGCTGTTTTCAGATGCTTTCTGCTAAATTATTAATATTGTCATCTCTACATGTTTTAAACTCTTTACTTTTACAGTCTCTGCATGTTTTAAATTTTAATTAACTTTTATTCTATTTTATTCTGCTGTTTTTTTAATTGAACTTTTATTTCATTTTATTATTTTATTTCTACTATTGTTTAATTCTTATTATTTTTCTTCCCCATTTATTTTATGTAATTTTATTTTCTATTCCTTACTGTTTTGCTTTTACTTCTGTAAAGCACATTGAACTGCCACTGTGTATGAAATGTGCTATATAAATAAACTTGCCTTGCCTAGTGTTCCGCAGTACTAGAGTTCTGCAGCACAGTGGTTGAAAACACTGTACACCACTGATGCACTTGGTAACATCTCCATTCAATAACTCCATCCCTCCTTTTTGGTGGGGTTTTGGTCGCCCTTGGCGCCCCTGGGCACACTTTGCGCTCTAGGCAATTGCCGGCGCTGGTAAAGAGAACACATCTGAGTGCTTGTTTCGTTTCCCTGCAGTCTTGACGCACTGAGATTGTTTCTTGTTTTCAACGCGTTTATTATATTTTCCTCCAGGAAGCTCTTCGCAACATGGTTGCTTGAATGAGCTGCTAAACTGTCATTTTAATGAGAACACAGATCAACAAAGCAACTTTGTTTTATTTAAAAAAAAAAAAAAACGTGCCGGGCACCATTGGAATATCTCGCTGCGAAACGTGTTCGGTGCATAAAAGACCTTTACTTCAGCCCAGACTGCTCAACGACACCGACAGACTGCTCCAAGTGCAGCCATATTCAAAACAAGCAACAGATCTATGTCAGTTATCTACGTTATGCAAAAACACTCTTTAGCCAACAACACTTAGGCTATTACATGGCCAAAACAGAGAATAGCCGCAGATGCGCACTTGAGCGCTTATTGTTTCATGATTAACAACCACCACCACACCCCACCCCGCTTTTTTTGACAAATCGCACCCTGACTACATGCTTTGCTGTACAATTAAATTAGGCTACGACATTATAATGCTGACTCGTTTTCAGAATAGTGGAAGTCATAATTTTTCTCCCCCCGTTTCTGCGCCCCTGGATGGACGCAGCGCCCTTAGCATTTGCCTATATTGCCTATGCCACGGGCCGGCTCTGCTCCGGAGACAGAAAGCCGGGAATCCCAACACATTCTGAAGCTTAAAACCACAAGCTTGAGACAAAATTCTCTCACACCTTCTCTCTGTCCACAGCTAACAGTCCACTGTTGGATTGTGAAGTAAATTTTCTGTATTCACCTTAAATAAAGATGCAAGCAGGCACAAACTTGGAGAAGAGAAGAAGGTTTTATTGAAACTTCAGGTTCATACCCAGGTGTTGCCCCTCTGAGCGCTTGTTCAGTGCTCACACTCTCTCCCTACTTCCAGGCTTCTCTCTTCCAGTCTTCTCCCTCACAGCCTTGTCCCTCACAAAACACGAACAAAAACCCTTCATACTAAAGTTCTTCACCCCAGAGTTGTAACAGACATAAGGATGTTACTGTGGGCCTTTGAAGCCTCCAACACACACACACACACACACACACACACACACACACACACACACACACACAGAGTGCTCGCTGTTCATCTCTCTCTCTCTGGTTAGCAGCTTCTCGTGAAAGAACACAGGAGATACACAAAATAAATTCCCAGTAATCCAACAAGGGTGAGACTCATCATATGTTACCTGCTGGTTCTCCCTGCCTCCTCTCCGTCCACAGCTGATGCCCAACCAAGTCCCTGCTGCACAATGACAATATTCCATTATCTCTCCAACTATCTTTCATAACCAAAATAATTAGTTTTTCTTTTGTTTCAGACATGTAAAAGCTTTTTACCTTTACCTGACATGTTTCGACGGTGTAACTTCCGTCTTCATCAGAGAATCACATGAAGATGGAAGTTACACCGTCGAAACATGTCAGGTAAAGGTAAAAAGCTTTTACATGTCTGAAACAAAAGAAAAACTAATTATTTTGATTTAAGAAGAAGACATAATGAACGTAATATATTTATCTTTCATAACATTGGTTATAATTTCACATGGTTTCATCATGATAATATTTGTAGCCTCCAGCAAAACGATTACAGCTTAACTAGTACATTATTGATTATTTGTTTCATGGAGGGGACATAAAAAATTTCTGTGATTATACTGACTCTGTCCTGAACTCAATAAGGGGAATTTCCAAAGCTGATAATACTTACATACTTTTACTTGAATAAGGTTTTGAAAACACGATTTTATTTGTAGGCGGCACGGTGGTGTAGTGGTTAGCACCATCGCCTCACAGCAAGAAGGTCCTGGGTTTGAGCCCAGCGGCCGACGAGGGCCTTTCTGTGTGGAGTTTGCATGTTCTCCCCGTGTTCGCATGGGTTTCCTCTGGGTGTTCCAGTTTCCACCACAATCCAAAGGCATGCAGGTTAGGTTAATTGGGGGCTCTGAATGTGAGTGTGAATGGTTGTTTGTGTCTCTGTGTCAGCCCTGCGATGACCTGGCAACTTGTCCAGAGTGTACCCCGCCTCTTGCCCATAGTCAGCTGGGATAGGCTCCAGCTTGCCTGCGACCTTGTAGAGCAGGATAAGCGGCTACAGACAATGGATAGATTGATGCCCTGGCATCACATACAGCCATCAGGTTACAACTATCCTTTATGGAAGTTCCTACTACTACCATGACTGGGACATGGACTCTGATGTGTTTACCACCTATTACCCTAACACAGTTGTAAATGTTTCATAAATAGCAGAAATCATTCTGGAGCTGCTTCCACTGATCTTCAGTGGGGAAAGTTACAACCTCATCCTCTAGATCAGTCCATATAGTTTTGCAGACTTCTTTGACTAAACGTCAAAATGGCACTGATCCAAGTTTGTAGCTTGCTGATGAGGCTCGGTAGCTGCTCCTGTTGTTAGAAAGCAGAGGGAGATGGTGAAGTAGTTGATTCCATTCCCCTCAGAATTCTGTTTCCCTTTACACCACTGTATTACAAGTCTTGTTTATTTGCCAGGTTACCATACATATTTACAGAGCAAAAAATATATCTGTGTGTACAAAACTTCTTCACACATGCAGAAAATATTTCTACTGCAGCAAAACTTTTTCACACATGCACGAAATATTTCACCAGCAGCAAAACTTTTTACAAATGCAAACATCATTTCACAAGCTCAAAATCTTTTTGGCATTAATTTAATCCCATATATATATATATATATATATATATATATATATATATATATATATATATATAATATATGTGTGTGTGTGTGTGTGTGTGTGTGTGTGTGTGAATGCTGCAGGTAGTCTCATTCATATCAACCCCCTCAGGTCCCCACCTGTATCATCTTCTGTAAACAAACATATTTAAAGAAAAAAAATCCATAAGATCTCTAAACTGGATTGCAACATGACATTTTAATAATTCAGTGAAATAAAAGACATGCTCATACAAACTAGTGAGTAGCACAGCTGCATTAAACAATATATGAACTGATTATATTCATCATGCATCACATGTTCACCCATGTTTTTAGATTTTTAGTCAGTGGATGAATGCTCCTGGTTGTACTCAGATGCTGCTTTTTTTGCAAGGTGTAGCTGTTTATCAGAGGGTTTCAGATCACAGCGTGTCCGACATTGTAAATGTGTGTAGCAGATCACATGATTTTTATATTTTTTCCAATAATTTTAATAATATAAGGATAATAATAAACAAGATTGTAGAGGTTTAATATTGCAACAGACATGTTCTTTTATAGCATAAATATTAATAAGCTGGTATAATTAATGAAGTGACAACTAAAATAATTTAGTACTTTCATTAAACCTGAAAAAATGCTTATTTCAAGTGCGAAAATATAAAATACCTCAAAACCTCATCCAGGACAGTGAAGATCACCTCGCTGGTGCCAGTGTTGCACACTGGCATGTCCAGGATCCTAGATTTCGCTCCAGTGTCTGTGAAAATCTTCACCAAGATCGCTAGTCTCTTATCCATTTTCTTATCATTCGATTCGTCAATCATGATAGAGAATGTCCGACAGTGGTCAATGACAGGCTGTGTTGCTTCAGTAGCCAGGCTCTTCTTGATGATTTGTGTGGTCTTTGTACGTTTGCAGCTGATGTTTTTCGCGATTGTACTGTCCGTACAAATGTTGGGCAGAAGCTCTGTCAGATGATCAGCGACGGCCATGGGCAAATTGTGTTGTGCTATGAAGTTACACAACATGACTTCGGCCTTCACAACAGTTGTTGGCATATCAGTTTTTGAGCACGCAAATACTGTCATCAGTGGCTGATTTTGCCTTTGACTTGCATTCCTCTGATGTAGTTTCGATTTGAAATGTTCTTTCACATCATACACTCCCGATGCTGCAACTTTGATGTCACGCACACACAGTGTGCAGTGTGCGTATTCTTCGTTTTTGGAGGCTGCCGGTTGGATTATGCCATTGAAAAGGTCCTTCCATTCAGGGAGAAACGTACCGCTGTATTGTGTTTTGAATTTCTTTGCCGGAGTGCCCATTCAGAATCTTTTCAGTCACTATTGAAAGTCGCTCAGGTGGAAATACGCTTTTCAAACAAAATGTTACTTCACAGTTGGCGGGATTCTCGCAATGCGGTGTGCGCATGATCAAAAGTGGAACGAAGTCTCGCTACCACAAGATAATGCGCGATTTCATAAGACTCTTTACTGGCTGTCTGTGCTGTACAGTAAGTTTGTAAATGTTATGAGCTCTTTTATCATCGTGGGAATTGATTATAGCTCTAAATAAATAATGAAGTTTTTTTAAAGAATCTGTATAACTTTATTTGTATGTCCGTATACTACGTTTTTTTAATCAAATCCATACAAAATACGGACATTCCGTATAGGTTGACATGTATGTAGTCTATGGAGACTATGCATGTGACATCATCATGGCATGTTTAGCGAGTTCACTGCCATGTTGGATGGAAACAAACAGTGGCTGGATTGTATGATTCTGAATAAAAAAACATGATAAATTCATGCTGTGCTGTTGGGTGTACAGTCATGATGATGAGTCAAGAGATAGGCCATCTTTCTACAGGAGTCCAGCTGCACCAGTTGATCCTACGAGGAGAAACAGGTGGATTGCAGCGATAAATCACAAAGATTTGACTCTGACTGTGTATAGATGGCTATGCAGTGAACACTTCATCAGCTGTAAATGGCTCATCAGCTGTTGTTTACAATGCAGTTTCATCCTCTGGACTTGATGACAGAAAGCATTTTGCTATTTACCCTTTAAATATCTCTGAACTGTGCAAAGTAGAGACACACGGTTGCAACTGCATCCTTTTCAGAAACTTTTTAATCCAGCTTGGAAAATTAGTTTGCGGTCAGCTATTTGGAATTCTGCAAACTATAAAAATGTTGTACACAAACAAAAAAACATGAATATTGGCTTATTTTGATCATGCCGATTTCTGAATTCAGAAAATACAAACACATGACCTCAAAACTGTTGGTAATACATTTCTTCAGTTTATTTTCTTATGCTTTTCATGTCAGCACTGGATCTCCCCATGACTCAAAACCAATCTCTGCCCTCTTCTTTAATTTTCTCATAAGGTTGAGCATCAAAAGTATTTTCTAAAATCAAATCAAAGGTCGGGGCGGCACAGTGGTGTAGTGGTTAGCGCTGTCGCCTCACAGCAAGAAGGTCCAGGTTCAAGCCCCGTGGCCGGTGAGGGCCTTTCTGTGTGGAGTTTGCATGTTCTCCCTGTGTCTGCGTGGGTTTCCTCCGGGTGCTCCAGTTTCCCCCACAGTCCAAAGACATGCAGGTTAGGTTAACTGGTGACTCTAAATTGACCGTAGGTGTGAATGTGAGTGTGAATGGTTGTCTGTGTCTATGTGTCAGCCCTGTGATGACCTGGCGACTTGTCCAGGGTGTACCCCGCCTTTCGCCCGTAGTCAGCTGGGATAGGCTCCAGCTTGCCTGTGACCCTGTAGAACAGGATAAAGTGGCTAGAGATAATGAGATGAGATGAAATCAAAGGTCACCAGTCCAATTCCCCAAACCAGCAGGAATGGCTGGAGTGCCCTAGAGCAAGGCCCCCCAACTGCTCCCCAGGCTGCTCTGGGTATGTTGTATATCGCTCTGGATAACAGCATCTGCTAAATGCCTGTAATGTAATGTCAAATCAACATTAGTATTGTCTGCCATTTCCTGCCAAAAGTTGCTAAGCTGCTAGCTGAAGAGGTGAAAGCTATCTAGTTATACTTAAACAACATATTTCAGAAATAATCCAACAGAACTTTTTACTTTCAATTTCTTTGCAATATTTACAAATTATACCACCACTGTAGCCTCCAAGCAAATCTCCGATTCACAGCAAAATGTTTAAGGGCTTCCCATGTAGTCTCAAAGCAATCACCATTGGTTGGAATAAAAGTATTTTAATATGTTTGATCATGCAAAATATATTTTTTTGCTCAAACTATTTTCGAGAAATTCATGCGGCAACATGGTGGTGTAGTGGTTGGCACTTTTGCCTCACAGCAAGAAGGTTCTGGGTTCAAGCCCAGCAGCTGATGGGGGCCTTTCTGTGTGGTGTTTGCATGTTCTACCCAGGTCTGTGTGGGTTTCCTCCGAGTGCTCTGGTTTTCCCCACAGTCCAAAGACATGCAGGTTTGGTTCATTTGTGGCTCTAAACTGAGCGTAGATGTGAATGTGAGTGTGAATGGTTGTTTGTCTCGATGTGTCAGCCCTCCAATGACCTGGTGACTTGTCCATGTTGTACCCTGCCTCGTGCCCATCGTCAGCTGGGATAAGCTCCAGCTTGCCCACAACCCTGAACTGGATCAGTGGTTATGGATGACTGGATAATCATTTCATTCATTCATTATCTCTAGCCGCTTTATCCTTCTACAGGGTCGCAGGCAAGCTGGAGCCTATCCCAGCTGACTACGGGCGAAAGGCGGGGTACACCCTGGACAAGTCGCCAGGTCATCACAGGGCTGACACATAGACACAGACAACCATTCACACTCACATTCACACCTACGGTCAATTTAGAGTCACCAGTCAACCTAACCTGCATGTCTTTGGACTGTGGGGGAAACCGGAGCACCCGGAGGAAACCCACGCGGACACGGGGAGAACATGCAAACTCCGCACAGAAAGGCCCTCGCCGGCCCCGGGGCTCGAACCCAGGACCTTCTTGCTGTGAGGCGACAGCGCTAACCACTACACCACCGTGCCGCCCCGGATAATCATTTATGAATGTGAAATTAACATATGTGCTTCATTATTTGTGAGTCAGCTGCTGCTCCATTCATTTTCCATCCAGTATGATGACGTAAACAAATGTGATATGGTTTTATGACGTCAGTGCATAGTGTCATCTCATTTCATCTCATTATCTCTAGCCGCTTTATCCTGTTCTACAGGGTCGCAGGCAAGCTGGAGCCTATCCCAGCTGACTATGGGCGAAAGGCGGGGTACACCCTGGACAAGTCGCCAGGTCATCACAGGGCTGACACATAGACACAGACAACCATTCACACTCACATTCACACCTACGGTCAATTTAGAGTCACCAGTTAACCTAACCTGCATGTCTTTGGACTGTGGGGGAAACCGGAGCACCTGGAGGAAACCCATGCAGACACGGGGAGAACATGCAAACTCCACACAGAAAGGCTCTCGCCAGCCATGGGGATCAAACCCGGACCCTCTTGCTGTGAGGCGACAGCGCTAACCACTACACCACCGTGCCGCCCGCATAGTGTCATAACTGTTAAATTGAAAGTGGATACAAGAATTTCAAGCAATAGACTTTTGCACACACTTGTATATGAATTGTGTTTATAGGGTTGAAGGTTTTAAATTGCCCTTAGACAAGATTGAAAGACCATAATGTACAGTCCCTGCACTGGGGACTTATTTGATTCACAAACTTTCAAACAAATCTTTGTGAACATTTAATGCAAACATGCTCATCGACTCAACTCTCATCTCCAACCCTAATTCCAAAAAGGTTGGAATGCTGTGTAAAATGTAAATAAATCAGAATGTGATTTTTTGCAAATCATGGAAACCTTATATCCATCCATTATCTGTAGCCGCTTATCCTGTCCTACAGGGTCGCAGGCAAGCTGGAGCCTGGAAACCTTATTTTTCATTGAAAATAGTATCAAGACAGCATATCAAATGTTCAAACTGAGAAATTGTATTGTTTTTTGAAAAACATATTCTCGTTTAGAATTTAGTGCCAGCAAGAAGTTTCAAAAACAGTTGGGACTTGGGCAACAAAAGAGTGGAAAAGATTGTGTCATGTTAAAAAATAAAAGGTCAGTAACATGATTGATTGGGTATAAAAGGAGCATTCCAAGTAAATATGGGGAGTCATCACTCTGTGAAAGATTGTGTGGGTAAATACTGCAACAATTTAAGAATAATGTTCCTCAATGTAAAATTGCAAAGAATTCAGAGATCACATCATGCACAGTTCATGCAACCCAATTCCAAAAAAGTTGGCACGCTGTCGAAACTGTAAATTAAAACAAAATGCAATAATTTGCAAATCATGGAAACTCTTTATTTCACTGAAAATAGTACAAAGACAACATATCAAAGGTTGAAACTGAGAATTTATTTATTTTTTTAATATATTCTCATTTTGAATTTGATGTCAGTAACATGTTTAAAAAAAGTTGGGACTGGGGCATGTTTACCACTGTGTTGCATCACATCTACTTTTAACAAAACGGTAACCATTTGGGAACTGAGGAGAACAGTTGCTGTAGTTTTGAAAGAGGAATGTTGTCCTATTCTCGCCTGATATAC
The DNA here is from genome assembly GCF_027579695.1 of Neoarius graeffei. NCBI lineage: Eukaryota > Metazoa > Chordata > Actinopteri > Siluriformes > Ariidae > Neoarius > Neoarius graeffei. Next base: position 95,713,011 of record NC_083569.1, read on the forward strand.
AATTTCAGTTGCTCAACAGTTCGGGGTGTCCTTTGTCGTATGTTGCCATGCAGCTGTAATCAGTGCAGAAAGCAGTTTGGCATTGTCTTGCTGAAAGAAGGAAAGCTTTCACTGAAAAAAAGATTTTGTCTGGATGGCAGTATGTTGCTCTTAAACGTGTATATATCATTCAGCATTAATGACGCCTTCCCTGATGTACAAGCTGCTCATGTCATGTGCACTAATGCACCCTCATACCATCACAGACACTGGCTTTTGAACTGTGCACTGATAACAAGCCGGATGGTCCCTCTCCTCTTCAGCCTGGAGGACGTGGTATCAATGATTTCGAAAAAGAATTTCTGCTTTTGATTCGTCAGACCTCGGGACAATTTTGCACTTCGCCTCAGTCCATCGTAAAAGAGTGCGGACCCAGAGAAGGTGGCAGTGTTTCTGGATATTTTTTTATATCTGGTTTTAATTTGCATTTGTGGATGCAGTAATGAAGTGTTTTCACAGACGATGGTTTTCTGAAGTGTTCCTGAGCCCAAACAGTGATTTCCACTACAGACACGTGTCTGCTTTTAATGCAGTGTCACCTGAGGGCCTGAAGATCACAGGCATCCAATGTCAGTTTTCAGCCTTGTCTCTTGCGTACAGAGATTCCTCCAGAGTCTCTGGATCTTTTGATATTATGTCACAGAGATGATGTGATCCCCAAATTCTTTGCAGTTTTACATTGAAGAATGTTATTCTTAAATTGTTGCAGTTTGCCCACACAGTCTCTCACAGAGAAGTGAACTCCTCCCCATCTTTACTTCTGAGAGACTCCGCCTCTCTGGGAGGCTCTTTTTATACCCAATCATGTTACTGACCTGTTGCCAAATAACCAAATTTTTTTTTTAGCATTACACAACTTTTTCAGTCATTTGTTGCCCCGTCCCAACTTTCCTGAAATGAGTTGCTGACATCAAATTCAAAATGAGCATATATTTTACAATCAGCAATAAAATTTTTCAGCTTCAACATTTGACATGTTGTCTTTGCACTATTTTCAATGAAATGTAGGGTTTCCATGATTTGCAAATCTTTACGTTCTGTTTTTATTTCTGTTTTGCACAGCATCCCAACTTTTTTTGAACTGGTGTTGTAATATCATTCAAAGATCCAGAGAAATCTCTGAACACAAGGGACAAGGCTGAAAACCAACACTGGATGCCCGTGATCTTTGGGCCCTCAGGCGACACTGCATTAAAAACAGATATGATTTTGTCATGGAAATCACTATATGGACTCAAACACTTCAGAAAACCATTGTCTGTGAATACAGTTCATCACTGCATCCATGCATCCACAAATTCAAATTAAAACCAAATATAAACAATGCCCAGAAACACCACTGCCTACTCTGGGCCTGAACTCATTAATGATGGACTGAAGCAAAGTGGAAATATGTCGTGTGGTCTGACAAATTGAAATTTGAAATTATTTTTGGAAATCATGGACACCATGTCATCCACACTAAAGAGGAGCGAGACCATCTGCTTATCATCAGCACACAGTTCAAAAGCCAGTATCTGTGATGGTATGACGGTGCATGAGAGCACATGGCATGGGGAGCTTACACATCTGGGAAGGCATCATTAATGCTGAATGATAAATACATGTTTTGGACAAACATTCTGCCATCCAGACGATGTCTCTTTCAGGGAAGGCCTTGCTTATTTCAACAAGACGATGCCAAACCACATTCTGTACATATTACGACTGCATGGCAACATTGGACAACATTTTCACTTTCAAAACTACAGCAACTGGTCTCCTCAGTTCCCAAATATTTACAGTGTTGTTAAAAGTAGAGTTGATGCAATACAGTGATAAACATGCCCCTGTCACAACTTTTTTGAATCATGTTCTTGGAATCAAATTCAAATTGGGCATATATTAAAAAATAAATAAATAATAATAATAATTTCTCAGTTGGGGCGGCACGGTGCTGTAGTGGTTAGCACTGTCACCTCACAGCAAGAAGGTCCGAGTTTGAGCCTCATGGCCGGCGAGGGCCTTTCTGTGTGGAGTTTGCATGTTCTCCCCGTGTCCGCGTGGGTTTCCTCCGGGTGCTCCGGTTTCCCCCACAGTCCAAAAGACATGCAGGTTAGGTTAACTGGTGACTCTAAATTGACCGTAGGTATGAATGTGAGTGTGAATGGTTGTCTGTGTCTATGTGTCGGCCCTGTGATGACCTGCCAACTTGTCCAGGGTGTACCCCGCCTTTCGCCCGTAGTCAGCTGGGATAGGCTCCAGCTTGCCTGCGACCCTGTAGAACAGGATAAAGCGGCTAGAGATAATGAGATGAGATGAGATTTCTCAGTTTCAACATTTATATTCTTTCTTTGGACTATTTTCAGTGAAGTATAGGGTTTGCATGTTTTGCAAATCATCACATTCTGATTTATTTATGTTTTACACAGCGTCTCAAAATTTTTGGAATTGGGGTTGTCCTCTCTCAACCCTACTCAAATGAAAACACAGAAAATGTCGGTGAGAAGTTGAACAGTAAACTATTAAAGCTTCTGTGGTGGTGTTAGTTTTACACACCCTGTGTTCATGGGTTTGATAGACCTGCTACATTAGATAGATAGATAGATAGATAGATAGATAGATAGATAGATAGATAGATAGATAGATAGATAGATTACATACATACATACATACATACATAAATTAATCCCAGAGGGAAATTCAAGGTATTGAATACAATACAGTCAAATCAAGTTCTGCTGAAATATTTTACAAATGTTTACTTCATCTCATTTACAAGCAGTACAACATTTAATTGAAAAACTTATTCAGAGTCAAATAAATCCCTGATCAAGAAATGATTATTTTCAACAAAAACATCTCCTTGTTTCAGTCAAGTCAAGTTTATTTGTATAGCACTTTTAACAATAAACATTGTTGCAAAGTAGCTTTACAGAATTTGACCAACTTAAAATATGAGCTAATTTTATCCCTAATCTATCCCCAACGAGCAAGCCTGTGGTGATGGTGGCAAGGAAAAACTCCCTCAGACGACATGAGGAAGAAACCTCAAGAGGAACCAGACTCAAAAGGGAACCCATCCCCATCTGGGCAACAACAGACAACATGACTAACATTAACAGTCCTAACATAAAGTCAGCTTCGTTGATGCTATAAACCCCCCACCGACGGAAACCCGAGTGCAAAACCGTTCACGACAACCGTAGTCCCAAAGTCAGCAAGTCAACTGCAGTCCCCAGCCACAAAAGCACCACTGCAAGAGTCCAGAGCGTCTTCCAGGCACGACCCCCAACTGTCCACATGGGGCCGCCCTCCACAGGAGCGATGCGATGAGACTCCAACCAGACACAGGACACCAGGATGGAACAGGCAGGTCCGAGGAGCAGAAGAGGTCAACATCTCGATCCCAGGACTGACATGGAACTCAGAGGCACAGATTGGGGGGGGGAGGAGAAAAGAGAGAAAACACAGGTTGTTAGGTATGCCCAATGTCACCTGAATAAGTAGGAACAGTATACATATTGCACTGAGTACAAGCAGGGACTCCGGCAACTAACTATGACAGCATAACTAAAAGGGGAGAGCCAGAAGGTAACACAGGCATGAGGGAGCCCCGGGACATAAAGCAGCCAACCACTACACCTTCAACAAATTTGAGTGAGCAAGCGAGTGGGGGACTGACAGCATCCATACATCCCAGTTTACCAAAACACTCTATGTCTGAAGACCCTCCAGAGCTACACTTTTACCTCATAAACACCATTAACAAAAGGCTTGACTAAACAGATATGTTTTCAGCCTAGACTTAAACACTGAGACTGTGTCTGATTCCCGAACATTACTTGGAAGGCTGTTCCATAACCGTGGGGCTTTGTAAGAAAAGGCTCTGCCCCCTGATGTAGCCTTCACTATACAAGGTACCAGCAGATAGCCTGCACCTTTTGATCTAAGTAGGCATGGCGGGTCATAGAGGAGCAGAAGTTCACTCAGGTACTGTGGCGCGAGACCATTCAGTGCTTTAAAGGTCAGCAGTAGGACTTTATAATCAATACGAAATTTGACTGGGAGCCAATGCAGTGTGGCTAAGACAGGGGTGATATGGTTATATTTTCTAGTTCTAGTAAGGACTCTTGCTGCTGCATTTTGAACTAACTGGAGCTTGTTTATGCATTTATTGGAACAGCCAGACAGTAAGTTATTACAATAATCCAACCTGGAGGTAACCCTCGCTTCATTTAATGCCATATGGTATATTCATTTTGTTTAATCCATGTTTCAGTTAAACAAAGTACATTCAACTCCTGATCAGTAATGAGTTCATGAACCATTCGCGCTTTAGATGTAAGAGATCTAATATAATAGCCCCACCATTAGATCAAAGGTGCTGGCAGCAGCTAGGTCTGCCTTTAACAGATCCATGGCATGGGGTGAGATGACACTCATCACGATCGCTTCGGCCTTGGTTCGTGCACAAGTGACGCGTTCGTCGTAACACTTCCTAATCAGGACCGCGGTGCAGTCCATGGACCTGAAACTTTGGTTGTGGTTCACCAAATGATAGGCAAAAGTACCCTCCTCAGCAGCCCGTTTGAGTTCAGCACTGCCAGAGCTAACTTTACTGAAGTAAGTGGCCACACCGCTAGCCCCTGCCTCTACCCACCGCTTGTGCTTCGTTGTTTTGAGGTGGACTTTAACATCAGCACTACCACCATGAGCGATGGAGAAGGAGCACTTACAGTGTGTGCAGTAAGCTTCATGTTCAGCACCCTGGACTTCTCGGAGAAAGGGGTAAGCCACCTGCAAATCTTTTGAAAATGAACATTTTCTCTTCGGCATTGTCGCGTAGTAGTTGACAGCCGCTAGCGAAAAAAAAATGCGATAACGCGGCCTCTATATTGCAACATTGTACAAATAGATACATTGTAAGGTTGACTGTACACACACGCACATTGATGCTGAATCGCTAGAAGCTTTATTGACATCTCGTTGGCTATATATGATCGCTATGACTGGGACAGTTTGTTAGTGTTTGGTGTAAACCGGGACATTTCAGCATCCCGACGGACCTTTCTCGGGACTGGGGACACGCAACTCAAAATCGGGACTGTCCCGGTCAAACCGGGACATCTGGTCACGCTACAGTACCATTTACCCAGAGTGCATCACTGTAGTGTGTGTAGTAGACTGGGTTTCCTCTTCCAGCTCTGCACTTGTACCGACCTCCATCAGAGACTCGAACTGATCTGATGGTGTAGTCGTGTGATTCAGTCTCAGATCTCCATGTGGGTGTGGTCCAGTAAAACTTCCATCCAGCAGACTGCAGCTTCAGTGTACAGTACAGAGTCACTGAGTTTCCTGTCAGTGCAGCTCCTTTAAGGTCTGATCTGAGTTCAGGTTTAGGTTTTTCTGTTAGAAATGAAACACAAGCTCAGGGTGTGAAGTCTTTACCGCACTAATCACTTCTACACTGAAGCACAATATTACTGATGACTCGCCCTATAGATAAACAACTTCATCTTATGACGACTTTTCTACTGTTTTGGAATTTTAAACTCGACAGATGTTGAGGATATTTTCACTCATGAGCAACACCTGGACTGACGAGAGGAATCGCATGACCGTGCCTACTCTCAAAGTCTTGCTCATTACCTGGGCCAATTTCGCCGATACTTGCTCGCAGTTTCACAGCAGGCTCTCGGGCAATAAAGTGCTACTGGAGCAAATTCACTCATCATGTAAATATATGCAATAAAATGGCATCTTCTTTAGGGTGGGTGGGTTGGGTTGGGTTGGGTGGCTGTGTTTCTGAAACATTTTTGTTGTCTTTCATCGGTTTCATCTGTCTTTAATCTGTATCACAGATTGTCTTGGTTTGTTTGATACTGTTGTCAACTCAGGGTTCATGTTTTCAAAATAGTTAATAGCCGACACTGGTTAAGATTAAACAGAGGCATTTTGGGTAAAGTTTCAGAGGTGACAATGATTAGGCTCATGCGCTCGTTCCTGTTAAAATGCATAGCCTATTGTTTAAAAAAAAAAAAAAGTTCATCGCATAAAATGTTGATGTTAATATGCAAGCAATGCATTTTCTTGGCGTTTTCACAAAGGTGAAATAAATCAGTTGAAATTTAGGCTATTGGCCTGTTCCCTATCATCACATCTGCTGTCTGATTTTCTTACTTTAACTGAATTGTGATAGAAGTACATGTAGATAACAATAACATACTTGATTATTCTCTGAAATGTTGATAAAAGTGAGCTTCTACAAAATGATAAAAGCACCTGTCTGAGCCATGGTTTGAGCCGGCGCATGTTTACACCAAAATGCGTGTGCGTGCACGAATATCACGGTCATGCGCAAAGTGTCCCGGTTTTAGACTTGGGAAATCTGGTCACCCTATGTTACTGGTGAGTAAGAGTCTTTCTGTTCAGTGATTCATATCACAATATATAAATATTTAGACAACGACATACAGAGAACTCTTTTAACTAACTGATGTTATGAAAGTTATTAAAGAGAGACAGTGTGATCACGGCTGAGCAGCGCTGGTGTGAGGTGAACTGGTGACACAACACTAGTTTAGATTTGGTAGAAAATGTCACCAACAAAACCTGTAAAACTCTTTTAACAAGCAGCTCAGAGGCTGTAAAAGGGGCTTCATAAAGTTACTGCTTCAGAAACATCAACATGCTCGAGTCGAGACCTGCCTGAGTGTGAATGAGTGAAGAGGACGAGGGTCGAACTTTTATACTGAACCACTGAGTGTAAGAGGCTGTAGAATCTGAAAGAATGAGAGAGTGAGTGTGAATGAGGGGTTATGACGTGATAACAGGTGTGTGTGTGTACACAGGTGTATGTTGATGAGTAAGGGTGTGTATTACAGAGCTATTGTTTTCTCATCTCATTATCTCTAGCCGCTTTATCCTGTTCTACAGGGTCGCAGGCAAGCTGGAGCCTATCCCAGCTGACTACGGGCGAAAGGCGGGGTACACCCTGGACAAGTCGCCAGGTCATCACAGGGCTGACACATAGACACAGACAACCATTCACACTCACATTCACACCTACGGTCAATTTAGAGTCACCAGTTAACCTAACCTGCATGTCTTTGGAGTGTGGGGGAAACCGGAGCACCCGGAGGAAACCCACGCGGACACGGGGAGAACATGCAAACTCCGCACAGAAAGGCCCTCGCCGGCCACGGGGCTCGAACCCGGACCTTCTTGCTGTGAGGCAACAGCGCTAACCACTACACCACCATGCCGTCCGCTATCGTTTTCTTTTATATTAAATATACCTGTTAACAGGGTAAACAAATGATCCTGTCAGTTCTCTGGGTACGAGCTCTTTTACGATGGACTGAGGTGAAGTGGAAAATTATCCCGAGGTCTGATGAATCAAAAGTAGAAATTCTTTTTTAGAAATCTTGGACAGCACGTGCTCCAGGCTAAAGAGCAGAGGACCATCCGGCTTGTTATCGGTGCACAGTTCAAAAGGCAGCATCTGTGATGGTATGATGTTGCATTAGTGCACATGACATGGGGAGCTTGTACATCAGGGAAGGCATCATTAATGCTGAATGATATAAACACGTTTCAGAGCAATATGCTGCCATCCAGATGACATCATTTTCAGATCTCTTTGCTTATTTCAGTAAGACGATGCCAAACTGCTTTCTGCACTGAGTACAGCTGCATGGCAACATTGGACAACATTTCACTTTCAAAACTACAGCAATTGGTCTCTTCAGTTCCCAAACATTTACAGAGTGTTGTTAAAAGTAGAGGTGATGCAACACAGTAATAAACATGCACCTGTCCCAACTTTTTTGAAATATGTTGCTGGAATCAAATTCAAATTGAACATATATTTTTCAAAATATCTTAATATTTCTCAGTTTCAACATTTCATATGTTGTCTTTGTACTATTTTCATTGAAATATTGGGTTTCAATGATTTTCAAATTATCACATTCTGATTTATTTATGTTTTACACAGCATTCCAAATTTTTGGAATTGGGGTTGTACTCTCTCAACACTCTACGCAAATGAAAACACAGAAAATGTTTGTGGGAAGTTTTCAGTAAACTATTAAACCTTGCGTGGTGATGTTATTGTTCTACACCCAGTGTTCATGGGCCTGACAGGGCAGCATGGTGGTGCAGTGGTTAGCTCTGTCGCCTCACAGCAAGAAGATTCCAGATTTGAACCTCACGGCCGACGGGGGCCTTTCTGTATGGAGTTCGCATGTTCTCCCTGTGTCTGTGTGGGTTTCCTCCAGGTGCTCCGGTTTCCCCCACAGTTCAAAGACATGCAGATTAGGTAATATACCCAGCCACTGGGGTTGCACAAGCCAGTGCATACTTAGTATCGGTCCCAAGCCCGGATAGATTGGGGAGGATTGCATCAGGAAGGGCATCCGGTGTAAAACCTATGACAAATCAAATATGTGGAACAGATGCACTGTGGTGACCCCTAACAGGAGCAGATAAAAGTTGTTGGTCTTTGGTCTGACAGACCAGCACCATTATTTATATTGTAAAACAATAAATCATTCTCAAGTTCTGCTGTAATATTTTACAAATGTTTACTTCATATCCTTTACAAGCAGTGTAACCAAAACATGTTTAATATTTACCTATTTACCTTTAAAAAAACTCAATAAACTTCTGTTATTTCGTTTGTTGCAAACACTTTAAATGAGGATCGTAATGGTACAAATCATTATCATGAATGAAGATAAAACAAGAGTTTATAACAAGATGATCAGGCTGATCACACTGTTATCATTCTACTGGTTTAAAAAAAAAAAAACAATTTGATCATTACTGTGATGATCTGGTGACTTGTCCAGGGTGTACTGCACCTCTCGCCCGCAGTCAGCTGGGAGAGGCTCCAGCTTGCCCGCGACCCTGCGGTTACAAATATTGGACGGATATCTGATCATTAATTGTTAAGTAAAAAGTGCTAGTAGTTTTGTTTTAGAAAAGATCTCTATCATGGCTTCACTAGATACAAAGTCATGTTACTGACACCTGAAAATGATTTATTTTTTATGTACGAACACAAAAGTGCAGATTTAACAAAATAATTTCAAACAACACATGGAAAAGCAAACTTAACAGTGAACACAGTGAACTTTACACTTCAGTTCAATATGAATTTCATAAATATAAAGACAAATGCATCTTTATCTAAAGAGCTGTGTTCATACTTTGTCAAAAAATCATTCTACTGTAACTTTTTCAATAAATGTTGAATCAGAAAGCAGAGAGAGGACAAAACTAATTCTTATGTTGTAAAGATAAAAGCAGCTCTGATACCCTGATAATTTCATACCAACAGAAAAACCCAAACCGACTGTGAGTGTGAATCCTCAGAGCCCCATCTACACTGGAGACACAGTTACTCTGAGCTGTAATCTGCAGTCGACTGGATGGAGGTTTCTCTGGTACAGAGATTCTCAGAAATCAAATCCCCTGTCCCCTGGAGCCCGAGACACCAACACACTCAGTGAGACGCTCTCTAACGAAGGACAAATAAATTACTACTGTAAAGCACAGAGGGGAAACTATGACTCAGAGTTCAGTGATCCAGTCACGATTATAGTGAGCGGTACGTCATCTTTTCTTCTTTTTCACTACAGATTAAGAAATTCGGAAGACTGTGAAGAATTGTTGATGTTGCGATACTGTAATCATTGACGTTTTTATTCTCTTTCTATAGCGAGACCAAAGCCGGAGGTGAACATACAGCCAGCTGAGCATGTGTTCACTGGAGAATCCGTCACCCTCACATGTGACATACGGACTGGAGGATCCTGGTCGTATCACTGGTATAGGGATAATAAAGAACTCAGTGATGCTGCAGGAGAGAAAACATACACAATCCGTAATGTTGAAACCTCTCATCAAGGTCATTATACATGTAACGGAACACAGTCATCAGACCCAACATACACACAGACCAGTGATGCTGTTACACTGACTGTATCAGGTGAGTGTGTTTTATCTCTCATATTGTCTATTATAGTAACATTTTAAAGTGTTTACATGTATTTTTCACATGTGACAGAGGACTCTGTCATGGGCCACTGCAGCATTTCATCTTAATTATTAAATATTTAATTACCTCACGCACATACAAATAGTTTTTTTTACACACACACACACACACACACACACACACACACACACACAATTAGCCTCTACCTTAATTCCATATACTGACACAGCAAAACAAAAAAAATCATCTTTAACCTGCTGTATGAAACGCTCATCAAATTTGCAGACACATCTCAGGACATTTATTGGACTAATAACTGTTGTGTTTCACAAGTTGTTGAATTCTGTGATGCCTGTTAACTTGTTTATTTTACACAACATGCTGCCTTGGGTCTGTCAGCCAGGGTTTTTGGGTTCTGCACTATGGGAACTATAAGGAAGCTCTGATCCCATACCTTCCTGCAAAATTACCTACAGGCCCGTCTGGTTTTCATCAAATCTTCTGCACTTGATAATCGGGCCGATAGCACTGTTACCATTCTACTGGCTAAAAAAAACAAACAAACATGAGTTGATCATTGTTAGCTAAAAAGTGCTTGTTTTAGAAAAGATCTCTATCATGGCTTCACTGGATACAAAGTCATGTGATTGACACCTGAAAAGGATTTCTTTTTTTGTACATGAACACACGTGCAAATTTAAAGGTGTCATTCCACGACAAACCGTTTAATACTTGTTCTTTTTGAAATACCATAGTTCACTCCGAGCTGCATATGCATGCTGCACGTGAAAATGTTCTTCTACCCCGTTCCCTGTATTAGCCTATGAAAGAAAATAGATGGAAAAACGAGCAAATCAGAAAAAGCCCTACGAACTTACGTCACTTCAAAAATTAGTATTCATGGCCTCGCCCATAACCCACTGGAGGGAGCGTCACAGTGCTGTTAGCCGATCAGAAGCGATATGTTTACATGTCATGAATATTCATGAGTAAGAGCTGAAATCCTGTCGTTCTCTCCCCACCCACTCCTCCACCAAACTAGAACAGCCTAAAACAGGAGAACCACAGCATTTTTTTCACCAAAACCAGCTCACAGGGCATTCATTCATTCATACTAGGCACCACCGCACAATTAATGAAAAATCGATGCAATGACACCTTTAACACAACAATTTCAAACAATGGAATAAGTAAACTTAAATATAAATAGAATGAACTTCAGTTCAGTCGTGAATTTCATAAAGACAAATGCATCTTTATCGAAAGAGCTGCGTACATACTTTGTAGAAAAATCATTCCACTGTAGCTTTTTCAATAAATGTTGAATAAAAAGGTTCAAATAAGGACTGAAATAATTCCTATTTTATGAAGTTAAAAACAGCTCTGATACCCTGATAATTTCATACCAACAGAAAAACCCAAACCGACTGTGAGTGTGAATCCTCAGAGCCCCATCTACACTGGAGACACAGTTACTCTGAGCTGTAATCTGCAGTCGACTGGATGGACTTTTCTCTGGTACAGATATTCTCAGAAATCAAATCCCCTGTCCCCTGGAGCCCGAGACACCCACACACGCAATGAGACGCTCTCTAATGCAGGACAAATAAATTACTCCTGTAAAGCACAGAGGGGAAACTATGACTCAGAGTTCAGTGATCCAGTCACAATTATAGTGAGCGGTACGTCATCTTTTCTACTTTTTCACTAAAGATTAAGAAATTCGGAAGACTGTGAAGAATTGTTGATGTTGCGATACTGGAATCATTGAAGTATTTATTATCTTTGTATAGCGAGACCAAAGCCGACGGTGAACATACAGCCAGCTGAGCATGTGTTCACTGGAGAATCCGTCACTCTCACATGTGACCTACAGACTGGAGGATCCTGGTGGTATCACTGGTATAGGGATAATAAACAACTCAGAGATGCTGCAGGAGAGAAAACATACACAATCCATAATGTTGAAACCTCTCATCAAGGTCTTTATACATGTAAAGGAACACAGTCATCAGACCCAACATACACACAGACCAGTGATGCTGTTACACTGACTGTATCAGGTGAGTGTGTTTTATCTCACATATTGTCAATTTCATGAACATTTGAAAGTGTTTACAGTCCATGCATTTTTCACGTGACTGAGAACTCTATCACGGACCACTGCAGCATTTCATCTTAATTATGAAACATTAATTGGACACAATATGGGAGCTAAAGGAAGCTGCTAATGTGATTTAATTATGATATTTTAATAAGTAATGATGTTTTTATTTTGTCACACTATTAATGTTAATTAGTGTAGTTAATTAATGTCGATAGCCATCTGTTTTAATTCCGGTTTCATCCTCATCATGTTGGCAGTCATTGTTAGTGGCTCATTCCTAGAATAAGCAGATTATTCAATTTCACCATTTTTGGACATCAGCCGTTCTTCTCTAGTAGAGTGCTGATGAACTGGTGCTGGAGACGTTTCTGTGCCGTTGAAAAGTTTGTTCTCTTATGTCTCCTGTCCTTTATGTCCACTTATGTATGACATCCTTTTTTTTTTTTTACACTTATTTGAAAAAAAAAAAAGGGAAGCGCTGGGTATTACTGGGTATTCATATTTATTGCTCCAAAAACTATTTGCAGCTTACATTCCCCTTGTTTAGGAAATAGGAATCTGTTACATTACTGCTGTAAAGTAATTTCACACTTTCATAGATGAGAAATAATGAGGGACTGATGGACTTTGTGTGAATAAGGTAGAGTGGGAGATACATATTTCTGTTGTGTTCAAATAATTTTAGTGGTGTGTGTGTGTGTCTTTCTGTCTGTCTATGTCAGGCAGCAACACTACTCACTTTTATTAACATTTGGGCAAAATACAAGTGTTCAAAAGAAGAAAAAAAAACAAGACGTAACATTTCCAATATGTCTTCAGTGACTCAAAATAACTTTTACTCGAGACACCCTTTGAAATAAAATGGTATTGAAAAGAGAAAGCGACTGAAGATCTGCATAATCACACATCAGTTATTGTTTGACCTTCACTCTGATCACAGTGAACATTTAAATTTAATATCACTATTTTCATCCTCAACATCTGTCGAGTTTAAAATTCCAAAACAATCGAAAAGTCATCATAAGGTGAAGTTGTTTATGTACAGGGCGCGTCATCACAGAGACAGTAATACTGTGTTTCACTGTAGAAGTGATTAGTGCGGTAAAGACTTCACACCCTGAGCTTGTGTTTCATTTCTAACAGAAAAACCTAAACCTGAACTCAGATCAGACCTTAAAGGAGCTGCACTGACAGGAAACTCAGTGACTCTGTACTGTACACTGAAGCTGCAGTCTGCTGGATGGAAGTTTTACTGGATCACACCCACACAGAGATCTGAGACTGAATCACACGACTACACCATCAGATCAGTTCGAGTCTCTGATGGAGGTCGGTACAAGTGCAGAGCTGGAAGAGGAAACCCAGTCTACTACACACACTACAGTGATGCACTCTGGGTAAATGTTATTGGTGAGTAAGAGGCTTTCTGTTAAATGATTCTGTACAACACTGAACATATAAACACCATGTGAACAGTGTCACAATATAGCAATATTTAGACAACGACATACAGAGAACTCTTTTAACTAACTGATGTTATGAAAGTTATTAAAGAGAGACAGTGTGATCACGGCTGAGCAGCGCTGGTGTGAGGTGAACTGGTGACACAACACTAGTTTAGATTTGGTTGAAAATGTCACCAACAAAACCTGTAAAACACTTTTAACAAGCAGCTCAGAGGCTGTAAAAGGGGCTTCATAAAGTTACTGCTTCAGAAACATCAACATGCTCGAGTCGAGACCTGCCTGCCCTTAGCAAAAAGAAGTTTATTCAAGTGTACTATGAGTATACTTATTTTTTACTAAAACTGAGGAAGTATACTTGAAGTTGACTTTTTATAAACTATATTTTATATACTTAAGAATAGTATAGTGAAGTATACTTGGCTTATACTGAAAAGTATAAACAAAAGTCTAAGACTAAGTACCTTTATACTAAGACTTACACTTATACTTTAATACTAAAACTTATACTTTAGTATACTTTTTACGTTTATCTGCCACAAAGTACTAATACTTAGTATATCTTGCTCCAAGTGCATAATCCAAAAGGTGTGCACTTTTCTTTTACCTTTTTTGACAAGGAAGGACTTTAGTTCTCAGTTGAAGACGCTATGTTTACATTTTTCAAGCATATGCACAAGTTTTGCTTTACCACTTTTTACAAATAAGGACTTGATCTTGAAGAGACCATTATGTTTACATTTTTACATGCAAATGTGCACTTTTTCCTTTCATTTTCTCCAGTAAGGAAGGACTTGATTTCATAGGTCTTTGTTTTTGAAATGTTTGAAAATATATCAAACTTGTTTTCAACATTCTGTCTTGTGATTTTGTAAATGCATCACACTCTTGTGTACATACAGTCTGAGTAAACTTTAAGAATACTTTAAGGAGTATATTTCCAGTATATAAATAGTAAGCTACAAGTAATATGCCAAGCAAACTTAAAGTATAACAAGTAAACTAGTGAAATAACCAACATTTATAACAGTAGCAGGGGGAAGCCATAGCGTAATGGTTAGAGAAACAGCTTTGGGACCAAAAGGTTGCTGGTTCGATTCCCTGGACCAGCAGGACTAGCTTAAGTGCCCTTGACCAAGGCACCTAACCCCCAACCGCTCCGGCAAGAGTGGTGGTGTACCTTGTGTCTGATTAGCCAAAGAAAAACTGATGATGCAGGTTATCAGTTCGGGCATTGAACCCGACCGACCGACTATAACAGTATACTAAAAGTATACATTAATAAACTAAAAATAGGGACTCGAAGTATATAACTAGTACAATGGCATTATATTGATAAGTGTACTTGTGGTATACTTTAAGCATACCAAATTCATACTCTAGTATATAGATGAGTGTACTTGTTGTATACTTTAAAGTATACTTTTATAAACTTGAAATGTTCCAATTTAGTCTGAAAAAGTATTAAATTTGTATACTTTCTAGTACACTAAAAGTACATGGTCTGTAGTATACTTGCTATACTTATACTGAAGCATACTTAATAAAATGAACTTTAAGTATACTACTTTTTGCTAAGGGTGAGTGTGAATGAGTGAAGAGGACGAGGGTCGAACTTTTATACTGAACCCCTGAGTGTAAGAGGCTGTAGAATCTGAAAGAATGAGAGAGATGAGAGAGTGAGTGTGTATGAGGGGTTATGACGTGATAACAGGTGTGTGTGTGTGTGTGTGTGTGTCGGGGGGGGGGGGGGGGGGGGGTGATGAGTAAGGGTGTGTATTACAGAGCTATTGTTTTCTTTTATATTAAATATACCTGTTAACAGGGTAAACAAATGATCCTGTCAGTTATTTCTAGCATTATTGTGAATCTTTTCCCTTTAGTTTCTTGTTCCCTTGCTGACACTCGGTGTTCCTAATGATGAATAATCAGGAAAACAGGAGAGCAAACACACTGTCATTCAGACATCAATCAATAGTGAAAAATATCTACATTTTCAGTCCATTAATCTGATTAATTTCAAATTGTGATCTACATTTAATTCATTAGTAGAGATTGTTAAAATGACTCAGTCCACCTCTGACAGAGTTTAATCATTTACATGTGAGCAGATTTACTGTATTCAGTTTAAAATGTTACTATTCATTTAAATAATGGTGTTGGGAATTAATTAATGCATAAAAACAGTAGTATTTATTTTTCCACAGAGAGTCCTAAACCTGTGGTGATTATAAAGCCTGATAAGGAGGTGTTCAGAGGAGAGAGAGTGACTTTCAGATGCGAGATACAGAGAGAAAAAGACACTGAGTGGACATACAGCTGGAAGAGGAATGATTACACACTCTCATACCGAACAACACAGGAGTTTAGTCTTGATTCAGTAGGAAATGCTGTCAGCGGTAAATACACCTGCAGTGGGAGGAGAAGTGACTCTCAGAGCTCAGAGACCAGTGATGCTGTTACACTGACTGTATCAGGTGTGTGTGTGAGACTTTCTGTTATTATTTATAAATGTAATTGATCATATGTATTTTCATGTGTGTCAGTAGTTTTAGGTTTCATGTTTGTTCTACATTCTTTGTTCTAAATTGTGTAACACTATATCAATGCTGAATCAGACACAAAAATAATAATTTAAAAGGTAAAAACAGCTCTGATACCTTCATCATCTCACATCAACAGAAAAACCCAAACCGACTGTGAGTGTGAATCCTCAGAGCTCCATCTACACTGGAGACACAGTTACTCTGAGCTGTAATCTGCAGTCGACTGGATGGACTTTTCTCTGGTACGATTATCAGCAATCAAAATATCTGACACCTGATGATCCACACAGTAACACACTCACTGGGACAGTGTCTAATGCAGGACAAATAAAGTACGCCTGTAAAGCACAGAGGGGAAACTATGACTCAGAGTTCAGTGATCCAGTCAGGATTACAGTGAGAGGTACGTTATATTTTCTACAGTTCCACTACAGATAAAAAGTTAGTAAGCCTGTGAAACAATTTTAACAATTATTGGGACTCTGTAATTCTATAATATATTGAAATGATGTTTGGATGTACTGGATATGCTGAAGTGTTTATTATCTTTGTACAGCAAGACCAAAGCCAGTAGTGACAATACAGCCAGCTGGGCGTGTGTTCACTGGAGAAACCGTCACTTTCACATGTAACATACGGACTGGACGATCCTGGTCATATCACTGGTATAGGGATAATACAAAACTCAGTGTTCCTTCATGGACGAATCAAAACACAATCTATCAGGTTAAAACCTCTGATAAAGGTGATTATACATGTGAAGGAACACAGTCATCAGACCCAACATACACACAGACCAGTGATGCTGTTACACTGACTGTATCAGGTGAGTGTGTTTTATCTCACATATTGTCTATTTCATTAACATTTGAAAGTGTTTACATGCATTTTTCACACGTGACAGAGGACTCTATCACAGGCCACTCCAGCATTTCATCTTAATTATGAAACATTAACTCTCTCCCCCCCACACACACACAGGATTGGCCCCTACTCAGATTCCGTACACTGAATTAATTACACTATACCTGCTGTATGAAATGCTTATCAAACATGCAGACACATCTAAGGACATTTATTGGACTTCTCTGTATCTGTTGTCACAAGTTGTTGAATTTTGTGATGCCTCTTTGCTTGTTTAGTTTCAACAACATGTTGCCTTGTGTCTGTCAGCCAGGGATTTTGGGTCGAGTTCCACACTATGGGAGCTAAAAGAAAGCTCTGACTGAACAGACGTGTTATATATTAGATTAGATTAGATTAGATTAGATTGAACTTTATTGATCCCTTTGGGAGGGTTCCCTCAGAGAAATTAAAATTCCAGTAGCATCATTATAGGATAAACAGAGAATAGAATAGAAAAAAAGAGAGAACTTATAGATCAATTAAGTCTTTAGAAAACTTCTAGATAAATAAATTATTTACATATACAAATATATTTTTAAAAAAAGATATGAAAAAAGGGGCGGCACGGTGGTGTAGTGGTTAGCGCTGTCGCCTCACAGCAAGAAGGTCCTGGGTTCGAGCCCCGGGGCCGGCGAGGGCCTTTCTGTGTGGAGTTTGCATGTTCTCCCCGTGTCCGCGTGGGTTTCCTCCGGGTGCTCCGGTTTCCCCCACAGTCCAAAGACATGCAGGTTAGGTTAACTGGTGACTCTAAATTGACCGTAGGTGTGAATGGGAGTGTGAATGGTTGTCTGTGTCTATGTGTCAGCCCTGTGATGACCTGGCGACTTGTCCAGGGTGTACCCCGCCTTTCGCCCGTAGTCAGCTGGGATAGGCTCCAGCTTGCCTGCGACCCTGTAGAAGGATAAAGCGGCTAGAGATAATGAGATGAGATGAGATATGAAAAAAAGTCCAGCAGGAGAGGTATTGCACACTGTCCAGTATTGTTTATTGTCAGGCTGGGCTACTGCTCCTTCCCGTCCTCTGTCCTCCTGTTACCCCTCCTCCCCCAGAGAGGAGTTGTACAGTCTGATGGCGTGAGGGACAAAGGAGTTTTTGAGTCTGTTCGTCCTGCACTTGGGAAGGAGCATTCTGTCACTGAACAGGCTCCTCTGGTTGCTGATGACGGTGTGCAGAGGGTGACTGGCATCGTCCATGATGTTCAATAGTTTGTCCATAGTCCTCTTCTCTGCCACCGTCACCAGAGAGTCCAGCTTCATGCTGACCACAGAGCCGGCCCGCCTGATCATATGTATATGTATATATATAATGTGTGTAGAAAGAAGCTGCTAATGTGATTTAATGTGATTTAATTATTATATTTTAACAATTAATGTTTTATTTTGTCACACTATTAATGTTAGTGTAGTTAATTAGTGTCGATAGCCGTCTGTTTTAATTCCGGTTTCATCCTCATCATGTTGGCAGTCATCGTTAGTGGCTCATTCCTAGAATAAGCAGATTATTCAATTTCACCATTTTTGGACATCAGCCGTTCTTCTCTAGTAGAGTGCTGATGAACTGGTGCTGGAGACGTTTCTGTGCCGTTGAAAAGTTTGTTCTCTTATGTCTCCTGTCCTTTATGTCCACTTATGTATGACATCCTTTTTTTTTTTTTACACTTATTTGAAAAAAAAAAAGGGAAGCGCTGGGTATTACTGGGTATTCATATTTATTGCTCCAAAAACTATTTGCAGCTTACATTCCCCTTGTTTAGGAAATAGGAATCTGTTACATTACTGCTGTAAAGTAATTTCACACTTTCATAGATGAGAAATAATGAGGGACTGATGGACTTTGTGTGAATAAGGTAGAGTGGGAGATACAGATTTCTGCTGTGTTCATATAATTTTAGTGGTGTGTGTGTGTGTGTGTGTGTGTGCACTGTCTGCCTATGTCAGGCAGCAACACTACTCACTTTTATTGACACTTGGGCAAAATATAAGTGTTCAAAAGAAAACAAAGACATAACATTTCCAGTACATCTTCTGATAAAGACTGGATGTGTAGTGTTCGATGTTGTGTTCCACTTTTCCAAAATCATTTTTAGTCGATACACCATAAAAATAAAATGGTATTGAGAAGAGAAAGAGACTGAAGATCACAGCATTTTTAATGAGCTTTAGTTAGTTAGTTAGATAGCTTGTACCTAGGTATTCATATTTATTGCTCCAAAAACTATTTGCAGCTTACATTCCCCTTGTTTAGGAAATAGGAATCTGTTACATTACTGCTGTAAAGTAATTTCACACTTTCATAGATGAGAAATAATGAGGGACTGATGGACTTTGTGTGAATAAGTTAGTGGGAGATACAGATTTCTGCTGTGTTCATATAATTTTAGTGGTGTGTGTGTGTGTGTGCGTGCATGTCTGTCTGTCTATGTCAGGCAGCAACACTACTCACTTTTATTGACATTCGGGCAAAATACAAGTGTTCAACAGAAAAAAAAGGCATAACATTTCCAATACATCTTCTGATAAAGACTGTATGTGTCGTGTTGCATTTTGTGTTCCACTTTTCCAAAATCATTTTTAGTCGATACACTCATAAAAATAAAATGGTATAGAGAAGAGAAAGAGACTGAAGATCTGCATAATCACACAGCAGTTATTGTTTGACCTTCAATCTGATCACAGTGAACATTTAAATTTAATATCACTATTTTCATCCTCAACATCTGTCGAGTTTAAAATTCCAAAACAATAGAAAAGTCATCATAAGGTGAAGTTGTTTATCTACAGGGCGCGTCATCACAGAGACAGTAATACTGTGTTTCACTGTAGAAGTGATTAGTGCGGTAAAGACTTCACACCCTGAGCTTGTGTTTCATTTCTAACAGAAAAACCTAAACCTGAACTCAGATCAGGCCTTAAAGGAGCTGCACTGACAGGAAACTCAGTGACTCTGTACTGTACACTGAAGCTGCAGTCTGCTGGATGGAAGTTTTACTGGATCACACCCACACAGAGCTCTGAGACTGATTCACACGACTACACCATCAGATCAGTTCGAGTCTCTGATGGAGGTCAGTACAAGTGCAGAGCTGGAAGAGGAAACCCAGTCTACTACACACACTACAGTGATGCACTCTGGGTAAATGTTACTGGTGAGTAAAAGGCTTCCTGTTAAATGATTCTGTACAACACTGAACATATAAACACCATGTGAACAGTGTCACAATATAGCAATATTTAGACAACGACATACAGAGAACTCTTTTAACTAACTGATGTTATGAAAGTTATTAAAGAGAGACAGTGTGATCACGGCTGAGCAGCGCTGGTGTGAGGTGAACTGGTGACACAACACTAGTTTAGATTTGGTCAAAAATGTCACCAACAAAACCTGTAAAACTCTTTTAACAAGCAGCTCAGAGGCTGTAAAAGGGGCTTCATAAAGTTACTGCTTCAGAAACATCAACATGCTCGAGTCGAGACCTGCCTGAGTGTGAATGAGTGAAGAGGACGAGGGTCGAACTTTTATACTGAACCCCTGAGTGTAAGAGGCTGTAGAATCTGAAAGGATGAGAGAGATGAGAGAGTGAGTGTGTATGAGGGGTTATGACGTGATAACGTGTGCGCGCGCGCGCAGGCAGGGCCGTAACTACCATTGAGGACACCGAGGTCATGTCCTCGCCATTTTTTCCCCCCGGTATTTTTTTTTTTCATTCAGAAATGTGAAATTAATATATGATGAAAATCGTTCTGACTTTGATCGGTGGAAAATTCTAAATTCAGCTTGCATCCCCCTGTTCTCATTTGTTTGTCTAAAAATAAAGTCCACATAATCATTTTTAAACGAAGCTGAAATATCCGACATTGGAAACATTTCATATTAGTCAGCTTCGCGATAGTCAGCTAAGCACCGCGGGATATACAAGAGCTGAGAAGTGTCTCATCAAGGTCCGACTCCGCAGCCAGGCAGTTTGTCAATTAGTCGTGGAATCTGAAAAGGCTGGATAGTCGTGACCTGTTGTTTATGAAGTTATTGGTGCTGACGAGACTTGAGCTATTTTGCTAACTTGCCAGACTATAGGCTAACGTGAACACAAGACACTTGTTTTGATCATTGGTTGTATTTTCGAACGGAAATGAAAACGGGTAGCAAACTTATGTTCACATTTTATTTACAACATGATGTACCGCCTCTGACTGCTTTCTGTCAATCATGAGCAGCCCAGCCGCGTTCACAGCTCCTCCTCCAATCAGCAGCTGGAGATGAGCCTCCTCTCGGGAAGTCTTGTCCCGCCCCTCTTATTGACTCCCATCTCCAGTGAGGCTCAGTCTCCGAATGGAGCGTTTTAGTCGGTTTTGTCCAATAACCGTCTAGTATTTTGCTATTGAAAAGGGCAGATATTTTTTTAAAAAAAGCAATTGAAGTCCATTCAGGCTCGGCTAGATTGCGTTGTCACTCACTCACCCACACTCACTCACTCACGCACACACACAAAATACTTTTGTGATCGTGCAGTTTTGAAATTGTTAAAATAAACATGTTCACCTACACGTTCATCTTGTTGGGCTTGTGATTTTGACTCGTTTCCAAAATGTATGAAAAGTCACCATATTAGGACATTTTTTT
Organism: Neoarius graeffei; assembly: GCF_027579695.1. Taxonomy (NCBI): domain Eukaryota; kingdom Metazoa; phylum Chordata; class Actinopteri; order Siluriformes; family Ariidae; genus Neoarius; species Neoarius graeffei. Next base: position 95,734,680 of record NC_083569.1, read on the forward strand.
TTGGCAAATAAGATGTATCGCAATGTTTGACCTCGGTATTTGAAAAATCCTGGTTACGGCCCTGCGCGCAGGTGTGTGGTGATGAGTAAGGGTGTGTATTACAGAGCTCTTCTTTTCTTTTATATTAAATATACCTGTTAACAGGGTAAACAAATGATCCTGTCAGTTATTTCTAGCATTATTGTGAATCTTTTCCCTTTAGTTTCTTGTTCCCTTGCTGACACTCAGTGTTCCTAATGATGAATAATCAGGAAAACAGGAGAGCAAACTCACTGTCATTCAGACATCAATCAATAGTGAAAAAGATCTACATTTTCAGTACATTAATCTGATTAATTTCAAATTGTGATCTACATTTAATTCATTAGTAGAGATTGTTAAAATGACTCAGTCCACCTCTGACAGAGTTTAATCATTTACATGTGAGCAGATTTACTGTATTCAGTTTAAAATGTTACTCTTCATTTAAATAATGGTGTTGGGAATTAATTCATACATAAAAACAGTAGTATTTATTTTTCCACAGAGAGTCCTAAACCTGTGGTGATTATAAAGCCTGATAAGGAGGTGTTCAGAGGAGAGAGAGTGACTTTCAGATGTGAGATACCGAGAGGAAGAGACACTGAGTGGACATACAGCTGGAAGAGGAATGATGACACACGCTCATACCGAACAACACAGGAGTTTAGTCTTGATTCAGGGAGAAATGATGTCAGCGGTAAATACACCTGCAGTGGGAGGAGAAGTGACTCTCAGAGCTCAGAGACCAGTGATGCTGTTACACTGACTGTATCAGGTGTGTTTTATCTCACATATTGTGTATTTCATTCATATTTTATATTGTATACATGCATTTTTCACATGTGACAGAGGACTCTATCACGGACCACTACAGCGTTTCATCTTAACCCTTGTATGGTTTTCATATTTTTGTTCCTCAGCTAGTGTTTGTGGGTCTGGTGGAGCCGCTGCATTTTGGTGTTTTAAATTCAACACAAACGATTTTACATTAAATACTTAACCGATGTTTACTTCACCCCAATTATAAGCAATATAAACAGCATATATGGTGAATCTTTGCCTTTGTTAGATTACATATATTTAAAAAAAGTGCTACTCATTTTTTGTTTGTTTTTAAGTAAAATGTAATTTTAAAAAAGAAAATCAATTATAGTCAAGATATGAGTGGAAAAAATACATTTATCGTCAAATTTACAAATGAAGCAAGGTTTTTCATAACTAATTTTTATTTCTTTGAATTTCATGAGAAATTTAACCCATTCAGCTCAGTTTACACAACACAAGCTGAACACATACAGTAACCATGTCAGTCTGTACAACACATCATCCCCATGCTCGTCTTCGTTTTGGGACTGGCTGATGCTCCGTCTCATCCTCTTCTTCAAAGTCACTGTCAGACTCTGAATTTTCAGAAATGTGATCCTCACGTTCTGAAACTTCTTCCTCTACACAATCATCAAAAGCTTCTCTCTCTTCCAAAATCATTTGCAAGGCCATCTGAGCAGAGAATCTTTTGGCCATCTTGATCAGTTGTGATAAGGAGCCACACTGGAAAAGCTGTATTTATTGTGTCCCGTCCCCAATTTACAGGAACCTCTGTCTTGGTTCCCGCAAGTCAGAGGGTTAAATGTGCAGGAATGTGAGAGCAGACAGGTGTCGGTGCTTGAACGGCAGGGGCAGAAACACAAAACTCACACACACACACTAACGGCAGGCCCAGACAGGAGGAGGACAGAGTGAAGGCACACACTTTTATTAGCCCCGGGTCCAGTGGACCCGAACATCTTGTATGTATCAAAGGTGTATCCAAGATGGCAGCAATGTGTTTGTCTTACGTTTAACTCATTGTCTTTTTCCATCAAATGAATGTCTTTGTAAATCATACCGAAACAATCTTCCTGTCGTGGTCCATTCGGTGCAAGTTAGGCCTACTGGAATGTTTATTTTTTAATCAAAGGCGTAGGCTATTGCGGGAGTGGAGCCTACCTGCTGCTACCTAGGATTGCTACTACTACTGCGGGAGTGGAGCCTAATTAACGCTACCTGTTCAGTGTTTCCCCGAGAAAATGTTTGAAGGTGCAGTGGCAAGACCTGTGCTCAAACGTCCCACCCCAGTATGAGGATAAAAACAGCCAACAGCACAGAAGGCTATACATAGATTAATCCATCGGTCATGACTTTAGCCCACAATATGCCAGCACATAACTGCACAGAATAAAATGCTAAAACAGCCAACAGCACAGAAGGCTATACATAGATTAATCCATCGGTCATGACTTTAGCCCACAACATGCCAGCACATAACTGCACAGAATAAAATGCTAAAACAGCCAACAGTACACAACAAAAGCACCTCGGTAGTAGGCTAACTCAACTTAAACAACTTGCTTGTATCAGTACCAATGCAGTATAGAAACACTGAAAACAGAGGAAGCAGTGCACTCGGTGGTGCTAATAGAAGTAACCAATGACTTACCCTTAAAACTTCCCAAAGGCCTGCCTGCATCTGTCATTGGCCTGCACGAACTCCTTTGCGATGGCTGTCATGTCAGTTTGTTCCTGAATGTCACGGTGAATATGGCAGTTCATCAAGTCATTCGGTCTCTTTTGTGTCATTGTGGATCGGAGGTATGATTTCAGTCGACGAAGTGTGGAAAACGAACGCTCTGCTGATGCCGAGGGCACAAAGGCCAAAAGCCAGGGCACCGAGGCCATAAAATAAAACAATGATTTTAAGTTCATGTCTATAATGAATTTAATTTAAGGACTAATGACTCTTCTGAGGAAGATTGGAGTCCCGGTCAAAACTATCAAGCAGGTAAAGAAACATCTACAATATTATGTCTGAAGATAAGAAAATACTGAACACATCTAAACTTATCAATCCATCACTCACTTCAAAAATTTTAAAAAACTTATTAAACCTATATCCTCCCATAATTTTTGTTCAATTAACACCAAATGTGCAAGAGCATCTTCAGACTGTACTACTACGCAGATTTTTGATTAATCAGAATTGAGCCTGGAGTCCATCATAGGGTGACCAGATTTCCCTAGTCTGAAACCGGAACACTTTTGTGCGCGACCATGCTCGTGCACGCACACCTTTTTTTTTTTTACGTAAACGTGACACTCAGAGAGGTGCTCTTACAACCCCGATTCCAAAAAAGTTGGGACAAATTGTAAATAAAAACGGAATGCAATGATGTGGAAGTTTCAGAATTCCATATTGTATTCAGAATAGAACATAGATGACATATCAAATGTTTAAACTGAGAAAATGTATCATTTAAAGAGAAAAATTAGGTGATTTTAAATTTCATGACAACACCACATCTCAAAGTTGGGACAAGGCCATGTTTACCACTGTGAGACATCCCCTTTTCTCTTTACAACAGTCTGTAAACGTCTGGGGACTGAGGAGACAAGTTGCTCAAGTTTAGGGATAGGAATGTTAACCCATTCTTGTCTAATGTAGGATTCTAGTTGCTCAACTGTCTTAGGTCTTTTTTGTCGTATCTTCCGTTTTATGATGCGCCAAATGTTTTCTGTGGGTGAAAGATCTGGACTGCAGGCTGGCCAGTTCAGTACCCGGACCCTTCTTCTACACAGCCATGATGCTGTTGATGCAGTATGTGGTTTGGCATTGTCATGTTGGAAAATGTAAGGTCTTCCCTGAAAGAGACGTCGTCTGGATGGGAGCATATGTTGCTCTAGAACCTGGATATACCTTTCAGCATTGATGGTGTCTTTCCAGATGTGTAAGCTGCCCATGCCACACGCACTAATGCAACCCCATACCATCAGAGATGCAGGCTTCTGAACTGAGCACTGATAACAACTTGGGTCGTCCTTCTCCTCTTTAGTCCGAATGACACGGCGTCCCTGATTTCCATAAAGAACTTCAAATTTTAATTTGTTTGACCCCAGAGCAGTTTTACACTTTGCCACAGTCCATTTTAAATGAGCCTTGGCCCAGAGAAGACGTCTGCGCTTCTGGATCATGTTTAGATACGGCTTCTTCTTTGAACTATAGAGTTTTAGCTGGCAACGGCAGATGGCACAGTGAATTGTGTTCACAGATAATGTTCTCTGGAAATATTCCTGAGCCCATTTTGTGATTTCCAATACAGAAGCATGCCTGTATGTGATGCAGTGCTGTCTAAGGGCCCGAAGATCACGGGCACCCAGTATGGTTTTCCGGCCTTGACCCTTACGCACAGAGATTCTTCCAGATTCTCTGAATCTTTTGATGATATTATGCACTGTAGATGATATGTTCAAACTCTTTGCAATTTTACACTGTTTTGTGGCAATTTTACACTGCTCCACTATTTGTCGGTGCAGAATTAGGGGGATTGGTGATCCTCTTCCCATCTTTACTTCTGAGAGCCGCTGCCACTCCAAGATGCTCTTTTTATACCCAGTCATGTTAATGACATATTGCCAATTGACCTAATGAGTTGCAATTTGGTCCTCCAGCTGTTCCTTTTTTGTACCTTTAACTTTTCCAGCCTCTTATTGCCCCTGTCCCAACTTTGAGATGTGTTGCTGTCATGAAATTTCATATGAGCCAATATTTGGCATGAAATTTCAAAATGTCTCACTTTTGACATTTGATATGTTGTCTACGTTCTATTGTGAATACAGTTTCAGTTTTTGAGATTTGTAAATTATTGCATTCTGTTTTTATTTACAATTTGTACTTTGCCCCAACTTTTTTGGAATTGGGGTTGTATTTTGTTGAAGCTCACATTTATCAACATCTCACATGAAATAAAACAAACAGGCATTTTGTTATCTAGTAGCATAGTGGTATACAGATCAGTTAAATTATGGTCAGACAACAGATTTTGTAATGGCTGAGAATAGGCCAGGCTATGTCCATAGGCCAAATTTAAACTGATTTATTTCACCTGTTTGTGAGAACACCAAGAAGAATGCATATGCACATGTAGGCTATATCTCTAAAATTGTATGCACTATAGCATGAACTTAAAAAGTAGATATGTGACCTCAACATAGCCTAGGTCAGAATCAACCTTACTAACCATTCCCCACAACTGAATGAATAAAGCAAGAAGATGTGTACAAAAGTGAACACTTTAATGGAAGGTGCAACAAGCTGTTCAACACAGCAATACGGCCAAACTGTCAGAATGGTATGTTAAACAGAAACAAAAAAAAGAGACAAGTGATTTGAGAATATACACTCAAACAAAACAGCAATAAAGGAGGAGAGGGGCGACAGCCCGAGGAAAGCCCCCACAGGAGCGCACAGCATTTGCAACATAGGCTACCCAACTCAGTACAGGAACAAAGCACAGGAACAAAGCTAAGGTGACTGTCAATCCACCCACCCTAAACAAAATGCATTAGCCTACGTATATTTACAAGAAGAGTGTAACGGTTACCACCGTGGGCTACGGAGAAGGAACACTTACAGTGTGTGCAGTAGGCTTCGTGCGCATTGTTCTGCACCTCTCGGAGGAAGGGGTAGGTGCTCTGTAAATCTTTGGAAAAGTTACATTTTCTTTTCGGCATAATTGCTGCGGCATTACTGCTGCTAGCTGCTAGACAAAGAACATTCGCGCCAGTTAAATGTTTATTTTATTGTTGCATGGCAACATGTTCTGTTGTCTGGAATAATGTGGCTAAATAAACACCCATGCCACAGGGCCAGGGGGCAGTAACCAGGAAAGTTTGCGATTCCTGTCAATTCATCAAAATAGTAAATGCAGGGCCCTGTGAAAGATTACAATTTAGGGCCCCCCGGTAAAATTTTCAAGCTCAAGCAACTGAATTTGAAGTCTGTTTTTGGCTGGCACTTCTACTTTACTATGCATGTGATCAGCTACCAAGCAAGTTTAGGTGATACAATTATTTGGTATCTGAACATTTTAAATGCAGAACTGTCAGAATTAGACTGAATAGACTGTTGCCTTAAAATGAACATTCCATGATATATATGGAAGATATATATATATATATATATATATATATATATATATATATATATATATATATATATATAATTTTTTTTTTTTTTCTTTTATGAGCAACTATTATTAGGCCACTCAGTAGCCTATGGAGTTCATTCAATCCAAATGTTTGTGTTGAGAGAAATTGCATGCATCACTGTATCAGTATGGATTTATAACATTCTGTATGCACATTATGGATACTCCAGAGCCCTCCAGCAAACATCATCCATAATCAGGATTACAAAATGCATTCCTTTGTCTCCTCCATTTATTGACTTATTGTATGTGATCAAATGTATGCCTTGACAAATAACTACACTCAGAGTGCGAATTACCCCACCATAATTGGGGGGTACCATCATGGTCCACTATCATATCAATCGCCCCCCCCCGGTCCCGTCCCATCTCGTCTATGGAAGTCGGTGTCAGTAACTCAACACAATAACTCTGAACAATAATTTTTAATGTCATTAAGAAGCATGACAAACCATACAGTACTACCACAGAAGGAAAAACAGCAGTACAACCTGATAACCTTCTTTGTCAGAACAAACTGGGTATCAACACTACAAATGAGTCACATACAGTATATACACACATGCAGAACAGTCCTGCTGAATGTCTTGCTCTCTTTCGTCCTGCTGTGCCTCTCCTGTCTGCTGGGAACCCATTTTCTTTATTCACATGAAGAGTGTATAAAACCTAACTGCACCTACACTTGTACTGTAATTGTCTGTAGATCTTAGTGCTAATATTTACTACTTACTCTTTTAGCACCAAAAAAATGCCTGATGTCTGGCCCTTTTCTTTTCCTCATGTTTGGCCTACTGTTTCTGTGAATAAACTCAAACAGGGTACTCAGATGAAACTATGACTATCTTAAAAATAATACAAAAGGAATGTAAGTAAAAACAATAGAAAACATCCATGTACTAGGCTATTTTGCCTAGGCTAGCCTACTACCTGGCTCTTATGTTGCCCCCAGTCCCCAGAGGTTCTGATTGTAATTTTACATAGGCTTAGCTAGGCCTACATCAGAACTTCTTGTGCCTAATCACACACACAGGATGGGCCTATGTGCCAAATGAATTTCAGAAGGGCACAATTTATTCATGATAAAATGAGAATGGAAACATATGGAGTTCTTCTCCTTTGAAATGAGAATCGTTTCTCTACCACACTGTAATAAGCTTGATTTAAATAGAGATTTAGCTTATCTTGCTAACTAACGTTGGTAACTAACGTTAACGTCCGTCCACTGTAACTTACTGGCCTCAGTGGGTAAGTAATTCAACGTATAAAGATGTGACATGAGCTGAAAGAAGAATCACCTTAATAAATGAAAGTTGTAAAATAACACATTTTCAACAGGCTAAAAGTTGGTTAGCAACTAACATTACCAATGCACGTCTTCTGCTGCAAACCATAGGCTGTATAAATTGCTGCAAACCCATGGACTGATAGAGGGCTACCGCGTGACGTCACCGTACCGCGAGATTTTGTTAGGGCGCCATATTGGAAGACCTCAAGTACATACATACATACATACAATATAAAACAAACTACGAGTGAGAGTGAAGTGACACGATGGCTGATAATTCTGGTTATGTGAGTACATTACCAGTTGCAGAAAGGGCACGGTATGTGGAGAAAGTGGCTGTGATTGATGGGTTTGACCCATATGATAAGACTCGCGGCAAGGGAGAATGGAAACATAAGGAGGACCGGACACCAATTCTGCCGTCTGTTTGCTACCCAGACATTGTAAACTATTTGTTGTTTACACCCAGTGCCTACACTGCTGATGACTTGAAGGCCTACAAAGGGCTACAGGCTTACAATTATGTTGTTAGTGGCTTGGTTCATGATATTACAGCTGTTGTTAAGAATAACCTACATATAGTTATGGCCAAGGTAATCTTGTTGATATTTATCTTTTAATATTATATCTTTTCAGTTGAAAAAATTAATACTTTTTGTTACTATTAAGGTATCCATAATTTAGGTTAATTTATCCAAATTATACATATGTATTTATGATATATGCCTACACAACAACTATGCTTTATTTATATAATAGGAGGGAGAGCAAGCCCCAAACCATCCTAAATTATTATTATTATTATTAAATTGTAGAAGTCTGGGAGGCTTGCTCCTCATACAGTTATCAACTTGGGGCCAGTTTAGCATGTTTTAAATCTGAATTTCTTGCGTTTGCTTACCTCAAAGTGTCCGCAGATCATGCACAGACTTATCCATTATATCCACAGTTTTTTGCCAAGTCTCACACAGGTTTCTTTCAAGTCTACTGTTGGGCCAATAAATCATAAATAAAACAGCTCAGATTTGTTTGTTTACGTCGTTTGCCACTCCACTTTATTCTCATGGGTTCACATACCACTGCCGTTATTTCCCCCTAATCACGAGTTTGTTGGTCTTCCAATATGGCGCAGGGTCTGTTTACTTCCAGTTTCGGGTGACGTCAGTGAAATCCCTCTATACGGTGTGGATTAGAAGCTGTTGCTTCTAGCGCGTTCTAGCGCTGCGGTAACTAAAAATGGTACGGTCCACAATAGGGGTGTCTGTCTGAAATCGATTTACATTAAAATGTTCCTACAATAAGAATGCCGAATGGGAGTTGGTTTGAATTATATATTCCTTTTCACAATAAAAGAAAAAATATCGGACCCCCCCAAAACTTATATTTTTGTCTCTTTGGGGGGTACTGGGTCTTCATTGGGGGGTATAGTACCCCCCAGTACCCCCGTAATTCGAACTATGACTACACTAGTTTTTTGATACAATTACATAGTGCACTGCAAGAAATCCATTAAAGTGTTTTTGGTTTCTTTTAGGCATCACACATTTATTAGAAAACACAGCAAATGTTCAAATATTCAAGTTAAATACTTAGCAACAGTATCAATAAATCCACACATGAACAATAGCAATGATATCTATGACCACAACTAATGTGCAAAATATTAAAAGTTAAATACTTAACAACAAATCCACACATGAACAATGGCAAAACATCTGACTTAATTATACAATAAAGATACCTATGAAAAAAGCAGATTTTTTTTTCACACACAGTGTGATATCCGGACTTCATAATTTATCACACCTGCTCCTGCTTAGCAACTTCTAGAATGTTCACCTCTGTTGCGCACATAGAAAAACTGCCAGCTGCTCTAAGCTGCGCTAATAGCGGCGCTGCGCACACACGGAGCTACACATTTCACGCGTCCCGCTCCCAGAATCAGACTGTACCATTAGTAAAAAGGGTGGAGGGGTGAAATGACAATATCATAAATAATTCAAGAAAAATGTTATAGCAAATCAACCATGCATAATTTGCATATTTTAACAGATGAAATGAAATATTTTATTTCAAAAACTTACACAAGGCAATACTATTAAAATAATATTAATATCCCTCACAGGCCCCCCTGTCAGTGCCAGGCCCTTAAAATCGTCCTAACTCCCCCCGCCCCCCCAGCGGCGCCCTTGACGTCGCGAGTAGCGAAAACCGGGACATATCCGTGTCCCGACAGACTTTTGTCGGGACTCGGGACACACAACCCCAAATCGGGACTGTCCCGGTAAAACCGGGACGTCTGGTCACCCTAGTACATCAAAATGTTTGACTGTAAATGGAACATATACTAGCATGCAGGCTACTGATTAACCCATAAGAGCCCAGACCGATTTCTCAATCAAGGAAAATTATTGAGGAAATAAAATGAACTAAATAGACGACAAAGAAAACATTTCTGACCTTTTATTTTTTAAAATAGCACCTTCATGTCTCAAGATCTGAAATATTAAATTGCAAATTTGCAGAACACTGCAACACTATTACACTGTTAACCCCAAAGTTCATTCTATGCAAACAGTTTGAGTAAATTCCACTTTTAAAGATTAGTTTTATTGCATTACTTAAACAGTATGAGTATATGAGACAGTCATTGGGTTACTCATTTTTGTAATTTAAACAAAATTAAACTATCCTGTTTTACCTCAGGCCACAGTGCTGCCCTGTTGTGATCGGCTCAAAACTCAAGACAAGTTGAGTTGACGGCTACAGAGGAAGTTGCGCCATTTTCTAATTTATGCAGAGCAATTTAAGGTCTTTGCACTTTTGACAGCAAGCTAATTAGTATGTTAGCGGCTACAGTCGGTACTCGGCACGTTAAAAGTGGGTCAGTGTAGGTATCATGCCGCCATCTTGTGTCAGAACTACAATTCCCAGTCCACTTCCGTGTGACCTACGTCACGCGTGGGCGGGATCATCTACGTCATCATACAAGGAAACATAAAACAATGGGACAACGCTTCCATCTTTGTCTCTCACGGCTGGCTTCCGATGGATCTGGACGTATAAAGAGGCGCTCTCCACCCCAAAAAGACGTCTTCTTTCTTGCAAGATCCATCACTCAGCGCGATTTTCCTTCTTACCCTTGGCAAAGGTAAACTCTAGAGTCGCGCGATCTTTAAACTCAACCTGAGTTACAACCGGTTTACTTGCATTAGAAGTGACGTCACGACTGCAGCCCAGGCAGTCAAAAGTTAAGAAGCGATTGAATCCTTTTTAACTCAAAAGCGCTGTGCATCTTATTCTGATCAGAGACTTTTCCTCACGAACGATGAGGTTCGGACCAAGAATCCTCTGCTTTCCACGGGAATCACCCGAGTGCTCCGCTGGACCCGAAAGTTTTCTCCGCCTCCATCACGAGCGGCTCACGTGCTCCCACGGCGAGGCCTGAAACTACACCGGCGAATAGTTCTTCATATCTTGCTAAAGGCAGGATTAAGTAAGATTTTGGCATTTGGGCATAATTAGGATAGTCTTAGGAATTTGCTTTTATTGAAATAGTGTGAATTTAAACCCAGGTTTATCTGTTACACTGTTAGACACGCAGCGTGTTGATTTATTTTTGGTTCTATGTTCTCTCAATTGTTTAATAGATAGGCTGCGCATGCTTCTCTTCTCTTTTATTCTTACTAACATTATAATTTCATTATTATACATCTTGATCTCATTAAGATTTCAGTGGATTCAGTATGGTTATGAGCTAGTGGGTTAGCTACAGCTTCCCTTTTGTCTGCTTAGCAACACAAAGCTAATCAAAGCCTACCATGTGCTCAGCAGGCCATCAGGCCTGATAAACCACACCTCAGCTAGAAATCCACAAGCTAGCTTTTAGTTAGCTACGGCTAATACCCTTGTCTTTAGCAACACGTGCTCAGTAGGCCTCACCAGGCCTAACAAACACACTTTAACTAGGCCATAGGGCCTTTAGCAAACTCACACTAGCAACACAAGGCTAAACACAGAGCTAATCCTTTGTTCTGTTTAGATAACATTCTTTTGTTTAGCTACCAACAAGCTAGGCCTCCACCACGTGTAGTTAGCTACACGAGGCTAAACACATGGTCAAGTCCTACACACACACACACACACACACACACACACCTCACTGCTTGTATATATTGATTTATTATTTTTATCTTTGTATAATAAATTCATTTATTAAACAAACTGTGTTTATTTGTGAACAACAATATCTGAAGTCCCCAATCTTCTCAAAGAATTCAAAAAGGGTGCAAATGTGATATAATATGGTAAGTGATCTTAATAATTTGGAAATGTACCATAATTTAGCTGTTTGGTAATTTATTATTAAGCACCAGGATTAATGGTATGATTCACTAAATGATTCACTAAACGATTCATTGAATGATTCACTAAATGATTCACTAAATGATTCACTAAACGATTCATTGAACGATTCATTGAACGATTCACTTCAAATGAGTGATTCTATGGTATGATTCAATTCAAACGAGTCAAAGTAAACGATTCAATGGGATTGATTCATTTTAATTATTGACCTTCAAAATTTAATGAGACTGATTTAACGAGATTGATCACTTAATTTCAATAATTAACTGATTGCACCCACAGTCAGCGTTGTAACGACATAACGTTACTGTACAAGTAATGCTTATTTAACGGTAACAAACTTAAGCCCTATATGTTGAAATTCCTCTCTTATTCGTTCGTTAATTTATCACACAGTCTTACCTCAGTCAACTTCTTCCCTCCTTCTGTGAAAATTCAACGTCTCAGATGCGGACACAAGTGGGCGGGAGATGCGTTTGATTAAGTCTTCTGATTGGCTGGTGATAGATTGGTGGGCGGGGGATGCGTTTGATTAAGTCTCCTGATTGGCTGGTGATAGATTGGTGTCATTATAGCGCGTCGGAGCGGTTCATGCCAGGCTCGAGTCTGCTCAACGTCAAAAAATATTGGTTTAGCCTATTTTTTAAAATAATTTTCAAAAAGTTACCCGGGCCACGGCCCCCCTTCAGGAATTCCTGAAGGTGCGGCGGCAAAAATCAAGGTGCGGCGGCCCGCCGCAGCCAATTGTACATAGCGGAAACGCTGCTGTTGCCTCCAAGGATTGCCATTCACTACCTGCACTCGTCAGACTTTGGAAACGCATTTGCCTTGTTGACAACAAGTGCGTCTATCGTTTTCCTTTGCTGGAATTACTAAAGCGTTGACTGGCAACCGGGCTGTCTGAAGTGTGGATGTTCGGAGGTTGTGGGGGATCGGCAAGGTGGGTGATGTACTGTATGCTGTTTTATCTCCTCTCCTGGATAAAGATCTCTTTTGGAGTGTGCTGCTCAACAACGCTGCCCCATTAATGTTACCTTTGCTTAGACTTGGCAAGGATTTTGTCTTTGCACTAAAGCTTATGAGCGATTCTGGTGGCGCAATTTCCTTGTAAGCTGACAATATGAGAATGGTGGTTCAGCTTTTATGTGCAGTTTCCTGCATGTTCGAACTGTGCAGCAGACCGGGCTGTGCCGAAGGTATGGCTCAAACAGTGTGCTCTCCCCTGCATCTCCCATCTAAACATACAGACACTGTACCCGTATTTACAGTTGTTCTCAGTAGGCCTACAGCTTCTAATCAAGGACTAACACCCCTGCAGTGTATTTTATTTTACAAAAACAATTTTTTTACTGGATGGAATCCTACATGAACATTAACCATGGACTAATCTTTCATTAAAGAACTATAAGCAGCGATGTCTGATAATGTTGTTGCTTTTGATGGCTGGAAATATTAACCCAAATCCTGGCCCGGTGGAGAATTGTCTTTTAACTCCTTTGGATTTTTGAAACATTCTGGCCTTGGTCTTGTCCATTTAAAATGTCCGTAGCTTACTGCCAAAATTAGATCAAGTGAAAATTTGGGCTAGGACGACCAAGCCAGATATTTTGGTTTTTCTCCAAGACATGGCTCAAAAAATCTATTCCAGATTATGACATTGCCATTGAGGGGTATAATGTTTTCCGCACTGACCGGAAAAGTAAAGGGGGTGGTGTTGCCATCTATTTAAAATCTAAATTCCATGGTACTGTAATTAAGTCATTGTCTATCCCAAAACAGTTTGAGTTTTTAGCCTTAGATTTTGAATATGGAAAGGGTTGCCATTTGACTATTGTTGGCTGTTATAGAGGATTTCGACATGACGTCACAGGTCACGTGATGCCCCGGTGGCTGCCATTTTGAAGGTCAAGCTAGCTAATGTCAACAACATAGTAGCTGGTATGTTACTGTAGCAATGTTTACGTTCAGTCATTTGGATGACTGTTAAAACCTTTCAGTCCCAAGTTTTTCCTTGACTGTATTTACTAGTTTACTGAGCTAGCGCGCTCGGGCAGGCTGGGAGCCAGCGCGCTCGCTCCCAGCCTGCCCGGGAGCCAGCGCGCTCGCTCCCAGCCTGCCCGGGAGCCAGCGCGCTCGCTCCCAGCCTGCCCGGGAGCCAGCGCGCTCGCTCCCAGCCTGCCCGGGAGCCAGCGCGCTCGCTCCCAGCCTGCCCGGGAGCCAGCGCGCTCGCTCCCAGCCTGCCCGGGAGCCAGCGCGCTCGCTCCGTAAACTAGTAAATACAGTAAAGGAAAAACTTGAGACTGAAAGGTTTTAACAGTCATCCAAATGACTGAACGTAAACATTGCTACAGTAACATACCAGCTACTATGTTGTTGACATTAGCTAGTGCTAACAGCTAGCTGCTAGAACACTGCTCCAACTACACCAACCCTAATAATACAGTTCTTGGTCATTGCCTGGTAACAGCAAGTTTATAACGGGCCATGTCTCAACAGACTAAGAAGTTATTTCAATGACATTTAATAACATTTTGTTTATCCTGAGGACCGAAAGTAAATGAAAATGTGAACAAACCTTAGCTGTAATAAGATGGCGACCACCGGCTCCAGGGACGACCCACTGATGTAGGCATGTTACCCAGCCTGACACAAAATATTTGTAGGCATCCAAACTCTTATACACTTTCAGATCAATACCTGTGTATGGCGATGGGTTTTTAACGACATAGGTATACAGATCATGTGGGCTGAAGTCAGGTAAAGACGAGGGCTTCGTGTACTTCCGTACGTCAGTGAACAATCCTGGTGGAAGCAGGTAAACGTCGTTCTCTAAGCCTGCTAACCTCAATTTTTGCAAATACCTCTCCCTCTGCTCGCCCTGTAAATGCCCTACGTCGCTGGATAGTGAAGGTGTTTTCTGCATCTCGCTCCTTTTTCTTTTATGTTTTTTCCCTGGTATTTCCCACACGCCTGACTGCAGGTCAGGAAGATCACCCGCGCTGCAAAGACAGAAAAAGATAGCCTGGTAACGTGTACGGATCACGTACACCAGCATCATTGACTTTCTGGTGATATCGCTTCTTGCTCGCGTCATCTAGGCCGGATAAAATACTCGACAATGAGACTTCATGATCAACACGTGTATCGCTACCAGTAGTCGCCATATTTGTGACCGTCAAAATGGCGGCATAAATATTGTCGCTATGGAAACAATGACGTAGGCCGAAATCCTCTATAGACCTCCCTCAGCTGTTAAGGATGCTCTCTCCTCTCTCTCATCTGTTCTAGCTGATCTTCTGTTAAAAGAAATTATACTGCTGGGTGATCTAAACTGGGATTGGTTGTCATCACTCTCAAACCAGTTCAAAGCATATTGTGATTCAGTGGACTTAACTCAAATCATAAACGCACCCACACGACTAAATATTAAAAATCCCAGTAAATCCACCTTAATTGATGTTTTAACAAACAAACCCCATAAATTCACCCACATAGGAATTTTTCTTGATGATATGAGTGATCATTGTGCCGTTGCAGCAATTAGGAACTGTAAAATCCCAAAAGTAAAACCAAGAATTATAAGAAAGAGGAGTTTTAAGAACTTTGATATTCAAGGGTTCCTTCATGACATGTTTGCATGTGATTGGGCTAAATTATTTTTAATTCCAGATGTGGACACTACATGGCAGTATTTTCACATACTGATTTTAGAGGTCATGAATAAACATGCTCCTTTTAGGAAATACAGAGTGAAGGGTCGAGACAATCCCTGGATTAGCGAAGAGTTGTCTCAACTCTTTCTTGAAAGAAATCTAGCTTGGGCCAAAGCAAGAAAAACTGATCAAGATAGGGGTTGGGTTGCCTTCAGGACCTTACGAAACAGGTGTACTGCACTTGTCCGTAAAGCGAAATCTGAATTTTATCTTAATGAAATAACAAGTAATTTAAACAATCCAGTTAAGTTTTGGAAAGCCATTAAGTCACTTTGTCCAACCTCTGCACCTAATAGTTTCCCTAATCAATTAACATTAAATGATAAAAATGTCACTGATCGAACAGAGATTGCGAACTGTTTTAATAAACATTTTATTTCAGCTGGAACTATTTTTCATGATGTTTCTGGACAGAACAGTTCTAATGTTTTCCATTCAGGGCAAGAAACTAGACATAGGTTCAATTTTAGTCCAATCTCAAGATATGAAGTTTTGGTGGCTTTAAAAAAGCTTGACACAAAGAAGTCCGCTGGGCCAGATGAAATTGAGCCCATATTTTTGAAACATGCAGCTGAAATCATTGCAGAGCCATTGACTTATATTTTAAATTTGTCACTGGAACAGAACGTTGTGCCTGAAGTATGGAAATCAGCTCTGGTTCTGCCCCTTTTAAAAGGGGGCGATCCATCTAAACTAGACAATTACCGTCCAATTTCTAAGCTATCTGTGATGGCTAAGATTCTGGAAACTATTGTGAGTGGACAGTTAAAAGAGCTTTTAGTTAATAACAATATTTTGTCTGTCATTCAGTCTGGTTTCCGTAAAAATCATAGTAGTGTTACTGCTACCATGAAAGTATTAAATGATATAATCAGCGCTCTAGATAATAGAAAATCATGTGTTGCATTATTCATTGATTTAACTAAAGCTTTTGATACTGTTAATCATAATATTTTATTGTCACGACTGATTAATATTGGTTTCTCTGAAGCAGCGCTAGGCTGGGTTAGAAACTACCTAGATAATAGATGTCAACGTGTTCAACTAAATGGGTACCTTTCCAAGAAGCTTACTGTTAAATCTGGTGTCCCACAGGGCTCCGTACTGGGGCCCTTGTTGTTCACAATATATATATATATATATATATATATATATATATATATATATATATATATATATATATATATATATATAAAAACAATCTCAGTAAAGAGCTTATGAATGTAAATATGCATCTGTATTCAGATGATACTATAATTTACTGTTCTGCTGCATCACCAGCTGAGACCATCTTAAAGCTGCAAGAAGCATTCACTGTGGTACAACGAAATCTAAATTCCTTGAAATTAATTCTTAACAATAAGAAAACAAATTTCATGTTCTTTTCTAGAACCCATAAACTGGGATCTTCCCTGCCTCAATTATGCACTTTGCAGGGTAAATCAGTTGAACTAGTCTCCTTGTATAGATATCTGGGTTTTATGTTGGAGGAAGATCTATCCTTTAAATTGCATGTTGAGAGTTTACTTTAGACTTAAATTAAAGTTGGGGTTTTTCTTTAGAAATAAATCTTGCTTTACTCAACAAGCAAGGAAAAGATTGGTTGAATCTACTTTTCTGCCAGTCTTGGATTATGGGGACGTATTTTATAGACATAGCGCTAAAGCGCTGCTACAGTCCTTAGACTCTGTGTATCATTCTGCGTTAAGATTTATCACTCAAGCGAGTTACTCCACCCATCACTGTGCCTTGTATGAAATGGTTGGTTGGTCCTCACTCTTTATGAGAAGACAAACATTGGTTAATTTTTGTGTACAAAGCAATAATTGGCCAGCTTCCTTCTTATATATCTGTTCTTTTAACACCTAGTACATCTCAGTACAATCTACGGTCAAGTAGCTATATCTTGTATGATGTCGTGCAGACTGCCTTTGCTTGTAGTGCTCCAACAGCATGGAATGAGCTACAGAGACAACTAAAACTTGAGGTTTTTATTTCACTTGTTGATTTCAAAGCTTGTCTTAATCGGAGTGTATCAGTCAGTCTGTTCTTGTTTTTTAAATTTTCCATTTGCTTTGTTTGTCTGTTTTTAATTTTTTTTTGTTTGTTTTGTTTTGTTCTGTGAGTCTGTGTGATGATTGTTATTCTGTTCTTAATCCGGTTTTTGTGTGCTGCCTTCTTGGCCAGGGTAAAAGAGGTTTTAATCTCAATGTGATTTTTATTTTATTTTTTTTTTTTTATCCCTGGTAAAATAAAGGAATAATAATAATAATAATAATAATAATAATAATAATAATAAAATATAAATGTGTTGGGGGGGTACAGTGTGTGGTCATCGAAAATGTGTTCTGATATGTTCTTCACAGAAAATGAGCCAAGGCCAATGAGTCTGAGTTTTAAAAAAATAATGAATCGTATCATTGTTCCTTTGATTTAAAAAAAAAAAATGAAAACATGTCCCACAGACCCAAACACCAGACAAGGGTTAATGATGAAAAAAATGACCAACACACACACACAGAATTATCTCCTAACCGGATTCCGTACACTGACATAACCACACTATAAAATCATCTCTAACCTGCTGTATGAGATGCTTATCAAACATGCAGAAACATCTAAGGACATTTATTGGACTTCTCTGTATCTGTTTTCACAAGCTGTTGAATTTTGTGATGCCTGTTTGCTTGTTTATCTTAAACATGTTGCCTTGTGTCTGTCAGCCAGGGATTTGGGGTCGAGTTCCACAATATGGGAGCTAAAAGGAAGCTCTGAGCGAACTGACCTGTCTGTCTGTCTGTCTGTCTATCTATCTATCATTTTTTAGATGTAGAAGGAAGCTGATAATGTGATTTAATTATTATATTTTAACAAGTAGCGATGTTTTATTTAGTCATGCTATTACTATTATTGAAAAGTTTGTTCTCTTATGTCTGCTGTCCTTTATGTCTGACATCCATGTATGTCTCCTTTTTTTTTTTTTTTGTAAGCGCTGGGTATTACTGTCAATCAGATTCCTTGTACGTACAAGCACTAAGTCTTCCATCATCTGAGGCATTTCTTTATTTCTTATGGCTAAGTGCAGACAGATCGATCTGTCCTCTGATGATACAGTGGCGTTTCTTTTGTCATTAACTGCATGGTTTGTTTTATTTCTCTTAATGTGTTGATCTGTGTTGGCTCACTTTATTTCTTTTTTATTGTCTTTAATTCTTGCTAAAATAGAAACTGACTGATTTTCAGAAAATATTCTCAGTGGTATTTTGTCCCTGACATGGTGAGGATGGATATGAGGATGTGCTTTAATAAAGATTAGAGGTGTATTTTTAGAGACTTTGACCCATTCTTCGAACCCGATGCAACATTTTACAGACTGTGAGAACTGATCCCATCCTGTGGAATGTAGGGAATTACAGCTTAATGTGTAAATCACTGCTTACACGCATAATACTACATATTAAATTATTCAGCTCCAACATAACTGCATGTCGGCTACTTGTTCCTGAGAAGCCCACAGCATTTTTAATGAGCTTTAGTTAGCTAGCTAGCTTGTACCTAGGTATTCATATTTATTGCTCCAAAAACTATTTGCAGCTTACATTCCCCTTGTTTAGGAAATAGGAATCTGTTACATTACTGCTGTAAAGTAATTTCACACTTTCATAGATGAGAAATAATGAGGGACTGATGGACTTTGTGTGAATAAGGTAGAGTGGGAGATACAGATTTCTGCTGTGTTCATATAATTTTAGTGGTGTGTGTGTGTGTGCGTGCACGTCTGTCTCTGTCTGTCTGCTTATGTCAGGCAGCAACACGACTCACTTTTATTGACATTTGGGCAAAATACAAGTGTTCAACAGAAAAAAAGGCATAACATTTCCAGTACATCTTCTGATAAAGACTGTATGTGTAGTGTTGCATTTTGTGTTCCACTTTTCCAAAATCATTTTTAGTCGATACACTCATAAAAATAAAATGGTATAGAGAAGAGAAAGAGACTGAAGATCTGCATAATCACACAGCAGTTATTGTTTGACCTTCAATCTGATCACAGTGAACATTTAAATTTAATATCACTATTTTCATCCTCAACATCTGTCGAGTTTAAAATTCCAAAACAATAGAAAAGTCATCATAAGGTGACGTTGTTTATCTACAGGGCGCGTCATCACAGAGACAGTAATACTGTGTTTCACTGTAGAAGTGATTAGTGCGGTAAAGACTTCACACCCTGAGCTTGTGTTTCATTTAACAGAAAAACCTAAACCTGAACTCAGATCAGGCCTTAAAGGAGCTGCACTGACAGGAAACTCAGTGACTCTGTACTGTACACTGAAGCCGCAGTCTGCTGGATGGAAGTTTTACTGGATCACATCCACACAGAGATCTGAGACTGAATCACACGACTACACCATCAGATCAGTTCGAGTCTCTGATGGAGGTCGGTACAAGTGCAGAGCTGGAAGAGGAAACCCAGTCTACTACACACACTACAGTGATGCACTCTGGGTAAATGTTATTGGTGAGTAAGAGGCTTTCTGTTAAATGATTCTGTACAACACTGAACATATAAACACCATGTGAACAGTGTCACAATACAGCAATATTTAGAAAACTACATACAGAGAACTCTTAACTAAATGATGTTATTAAAGGGAGACGGTGTGATCACGGCTGAGCAGCGCTGGTGTGAGGTGAACTGGTGACACAACACTAGTTTAGATTTGGTAGAAAATATCACCAACAAAACCTGTAAAACTCTTTTAAAGGATATGGGACATGGATTTTTACCTGGGCATAACTATGTATAAAGGACATTCGAAATGCCATCTAAATCACTGCAGGGCGTCAAAAATGTGAAAATCATCACATTATTCAAGTTTTTTTATACATCAGCGTAAAACAAGGATTCGTTAATTAGCTAGGTGGTCACGTGACCCGTGACGCAACAAAAACTTTCCAAGGAGCCAGCGCTTGGGAATCTAATGTAAACAGGTTACCGAAATGGACACCATCGACAGTGATATTCCCGATGTTTCACAGAGATGTGAAGTTAGACCCTATCAATTCGAACCGATAGCTGGAAATTCACATGAACATGGATCTTGTCTTTACTCTGACGGGTCAGATGATTCTGAAAGTGAGAGTTCATTCAGCCCTCATGAAACTGAAAGCGGTCGGCTCGGTAACACTTCCTGGTAAGTTAAAAACAATTCTGCTCAAAGGCTAATGATCTGTTGAAAGAAGTATTATTTTTGTATCATACATTGAAAGTTCATCATAGATCTAGCTAAAGTCCGTTGCAAGCTAGTTTTTTTTTTTTTTTGCTGATATTTTTCGAGATTGATTGAGATACAATGCTTCCAGAGTCCGAGATGAAAACATTCAAAATGGCGAAGCGAGTCAGAATTATGATAATCAATAATTGATACACCCAAAATTATAATACTAATCCTTACCTCGGCTTTCAGTCGCTTAGCGCAGAGGTCTTCAACAGGGGGGTCGCGAAATCGCACCGGATCACTCATATCAACAAAAATATTCCTGCCCTGTCCCCTGGCCTCCGTGCAGGGATGCAAACAGCGCGCCTTTCGGCGGATGCCGCCTTTTTCACGGCTGAATTGCGCAGATCCGATTTAAAAAATAAAAATAAAAAATAGCGATATTAATTCATGAAACATGAAGTATAAGGATGAGAAAAAAACAGTTTAAATCGGGAAGCTGCGCACATTTGTGCAGCCTGGCGTAAATGTGTGCAGCTTCCCGATTTAAACTGTTTTTTTTTTCTCATCCTTATACTTACGGTTTCGTGAATTAATATCGCTCAGTACCCGAGTATTAATGTTGAAAGAATCCTCAGTGAAATGGTCCGAACACAGTTTGTGGGAAACAGTAGGTGCAAAGTTTTTTCAACAGGTGTTCTGTAAAGTTATCCTACCTCTTGGATTTGTCCTACCAAGCCTACTGCGCATGCGTGAAGCCTACTGTGCATGCGCAGGTGAGCCCCCACTTTCCTCAGCTTTGGGTCCTTGGGGAATGCAAAAAAACTTACTCCAGGGCATTTCCCTTTGGAATTATTGCAACCATAAGCAGCACAATACACCATGATGTCCAATGTACTTTAAAGACTATAAAAACAATTTTCTTGTCATCCACTTCTCCATTCATCTACCCGCTTGTGCTGTGCCTGAAAGTTTTTGTGACGTATGATCACGTGACAGCGGCTCTTCCGGTTGCAAAAAATGCATATCAGAAGTCGAGCAGAAATGCCATATAATCATCACGAATATAACGATTTTGCTGAATTTAATAGATGATTTTGTATTTGTTGATGCAATTAATTCATATTTTTAATGGAAAGAAACTGATATAGCGTGCATTTATGTTTCATGTCCCATATCCTTTAACAAGCAGCTCAGAGGCTGTAAAAGGGGCTTCATAAAGTTACTGCTTCAGAAACCTCAACATGTTCGAGTCGAGACCTGCCTGAGTGTGAATGAGTGAAGAGGACGAGGGTCGAACTTTTATACTGAACCCCTGAGTGTAAGAGGCTGTAGAATCTGAAAGAATGAGAGAGTGAGTGTGTATGAGGGGTTATGACGTGATAACAGGTGTGTGTACAGGTGTGTGGTGATGAGTAAGGGTGTGTATTACAGAGCTGTTCTTTTTCTTTTATATTAAATATACCTGTTAACAGGGTAAACAAATGATACTGTCAGTTATTTCTAGCATTATTGTGAATCTTTTCCCTTTAGTTTCTTGTTCCCTTGCTGACACTCAGTGTTCCTAATGATGAATAATCAGGAAAACAGGAGAGCAAACACACTGTCATTCAGACATCAATCAATAGTGAAAAAGATCTACATTTTCAGTCCATTAATCTGATTAATTTCAAATTGTGATCTACATTTAATTCATTAGTAGAGATTGTTAAAATGACTCAGTCCACCTCTGACAGAGTTTAATCATTTACATGTGAGCAGATTTACTGCATTCAGTTTAAAATGTTACTATTCATTTAAATAATGGTGTTGGGAATTAATTCATGCATAAAAACAGTAGTATTTATTTTTCCACAGAGAGTCCTAAACCTGTGGTGATTATAAAGCCTGATAAGGAGGTGTTCAGAGGAGAGAGAGTGACTTTCAGATGTGAGATACCGAGAGGAAGAGACACTGAGTGGACATACAGCTGGAAGAGGAATGATTACACACGCTCATACCGAACAATACAGGAGTTTAGTCTTGATTCAGTAGGAAATGATGACAGCGGTAAATACACCTGCAGTGGGAGGAGAAGTGACTCTCAGAGCTCAGAGACCAGTGATGCTGTTACACTGACTGTATCAGGTGTGTTTTATCCAGGGCTTTGAACCGGAATTTTTTTCCTATTGGTTCGTTCCGAACAGAAACGGAATTTTAACGTTTCCGGTTTTGGGTTCCACCATTAAATAGACGTTCCCGAACCGGTTAGAACAAAAAAATTTCGTTCCCGGAACGGTTAATTACGTTCCCTGTCAGCTGTTTAACAAATGGCTATAAAATTATGTCTCTGTCTCATCCAGCTTAAGCCAAATGTAGGCTAATTCTATTACAACCTTCATTAAATAAGACAAGAAATAATTCAAAACAATTATTATTTCAAATGTTGGTGATTTGGATTCTCAGTATGTCTTCCCATCTACACAAACAGAAAAAGTGCCAAAAATGAAAGATAATTCGTTTAGTGTGTTACCAGAGGCTAGTCAGGCCCTATAGAGGGCTACCGCATGACGTCACCGCGCCGCGAGATTTTGTTAGGCGCCATATTGGAAGTACACATCTATGCAAGTACATACAGACATAAAACAAACTACAGCTGAAATGTAGCCAGGGCCGGTTCTACCCTAATCTAGGCTCGGGTGCAACATCGCGCACCCCCCCCCAAAAAAACCCACCAGTCTAAATCAGGACAACCATCACATAACTATAACTATAAATATTTTATATCAACTATTTTAACTAAATGGGCTATAATAAATAAGCCTGCAGGCAGCCACGGCGGGCTGCCTCAGAAAAGTAACCATTTGTCCTACCTTAAAACTCGTTTTGCATTTTCTGCCTCCTTTTTTGTATTTTCGACCCTCCATTTATTTTCTTTCCTTTTCTGAAAACCCGATTTGTGTCCAGACATTTTGTTCTGCTACCAACGAACTAACTCGTCAGGTCTCGTCTCTCGAGCCCGCGATGATTCCCGTGTGAAGGGCAACAACTGATACATTTTTACAAACAACCAATAGGGAGGTTGCAACATTCAGGCTCTTCTTTGCTCAGACACTCAGTAATGGAGACGTGATGGCAGTCCACCTTCCCGCTCTCTCCATTCAATCAGCGAACGTCACACAGGAAGTGAACCCCAGCGGGTCATAGAAACTTCCGCAGGAGAAGAATGACTATTTGTAGGCTACAGAAACTTTGAGGAACGAAATAAAAACCGGTATTAACCGGTTACCATTATTTTTAATAAGCGTTTCTGTTCCGGAACATAAAAAATAATAAAGTTTCTGGTTTCGTTTCTGTTCCATGTGAAATAGAAAAAGTTCCCGGTTTTCGTTTTCGTTCCTTGAACCGGTTCAAAGCCCTGGTTTTATCTCACATATTTCATTAACATTTTATACTGTGTACATGCATTTTTCACATGTGAAAGAGGACTCTATCACAGACCACTACAGCATTTCATCTTAATTATGAAACATTAATTCCCCCCCAAAAAAAAAATATACACACACACACACACACGCACGCACAGAGATAATTAGTCCCTAGTCAGATTCCATACAGTGACATAACCACACTAGAAAATCATCTCTAACCTGCTGTATGAAATGCTTATCAAACATAATTATTATTATAACCTTTATTTAACCAGGTTTGTCCCATTGAGATCGAAGATCTCTTTTACAGGAGAGACCTGGGCAAGAATGGCAGCAAAAAAACCACAGTTCCATCACATTGTCACCTTAGACATAGACATAAAAATACAAATAAACAACTGAATTTACAAAATCAGGTCAAGATCAAATAAGACAATTTCCATTCAAATAAAACATTTGGGGCAGCATGGTGGTGTAGTGGTTAGCGCTGTTGCCTCACAGCAAGAAGGTCCGGGTTCGAGCCCCGTGGCCGGCGAGGGCCTTTCTGTGCGGAGTTTGCATTTTCTCCCCGTGTCTGCGTGGGTTTCCTCCGGGTGCTCCGGTTTCCCCCACAGTCCAAAGACATGCAGGTTAGGTTAACTGGTGACTCTAAATTGACCGTAGGTGTGAATGTGAGTGTGAATGGTTGTCTGTGTCTATGTGTCAGCCCTGTGATGACCTGGCGACTTGTCCAGGGTGTACCCCGCCTCTCGCCCGTAGTCAGCTGGGATAGGCTCCAGCTTGCCTGCGACCCTGTAGAACAGGATAAAGCGGCTAGAGATAATGAGATGAGAATGAGAACATTTGCACTCATGAAGCCTCGATACAATGGGATTTATCATGGACTTAAATACATTCAGAGATACCAGATTATGGAGTTTGTGCTCTGACTGCAAATTATTCCATGTAGTTGGAGCAGAAAACCTAAAAGCTTTCTTCCCCATTTCTGTTCTAACCCTAGGAACAGTAAAATGTAAAAAGTCCAGAGAACGAAGACTGTAGGCTCTATTATTCAGGATTAAAAGAGATGATAAAGAAGATGGAATCATCTCAAGGATAGCCTTGTAGATAAAGACATACCAATGGCCGAGCCGGCGCGCATATAAAGATGGCCAATTTACTTTAGTGTATAAGACACAGTGATGAGTTAGAGCTCCACAGTTTATGATAAACCTCAGAGCGCCATGATACACACTATCCAGCATGTGGACAGTTTGTATCATGCAGAAACATCTAAGGACATTTATTGGACTTCTCTGTATCTGTTGTCACAAGTTGTTGAATTTTGTGATGCCTGTTGGCTTGTTTATTTTAAACATGTTGCCTTGTGTCTGTCAGCCAGGGATTTTGGGTCGAGTTCCACACTATGGGAGCTAAAAGGAAGCTCTGAGTGAACTGGTGTGTGTGTGTGTGTGTGTGTGTGTGTGTGTGTGTGTGTGTGTGTGTTTTAATTTATATGTAGAAGGAAGCTGCTATTTTGATTGAATTATTGTATTTTTATATGTAACAATTTTTTTTTGTCATAGTATGAATGTTAATTAGTGTGGTGCCAGTGGGGTAAAAAAAAAAAATCTGACTTGAAAGCACAATACACTTTCTCTTTAACTGACAATTTCAGCACAAACACAGGCTGGGGGATTAAACACAGAACTGCTAGAACAGTTAACTTGTCAGCTGTAAATAAGAAACAATGGATTTTTAAATATTCCACAATTGTGAGTTTGTACAAATCTCATAATCGATCTTAATACAGACCTTCATGCAAATTTACCTCCAGGCCTGTTTGGGCTTCATCAAATCTTCTCTACCAGCTGATCGGCCCAATCGCACTGTTATCATTATACTGTTTGAGAAAACAAACAAACAATAAAAAAACCTACTTGTTCATTAATTAATCTAAAAAGTGCTTGTGGAGTTGTTTTGGGAAAAATCTCTACCATGACTTCACTGGATACAAAGTCATGTGATTGACACCTGAAAATGATTTCTTTTTTCTACATGAACACAAATTGCAGATTTAATAAAACAATTTCAACATCAGATGGAGCAAAAAAACACATGGAAAAAGTAAAACTAAAACTAAATACAACTCACTTCAGATCAGTCGTGACTTTCATAAATATGAAGATAAAATGTTCTTTATCTAAAGAGCTGCACACATACTTTCAAGAAACGTCATTCCACTGTAGCTTTTTCAGTAAATGTTGAATCAGAAAGCAGAGAGAGGACAAGACTAATTCTTATTTTGTAAAGATAAAAGCAGCTCTGATCTGCTGATAATTTTATATCAACAGAAAAACCCAAACCGACTGTGAGTGTGAATCCCCAGGCCTGTCTGGTTTTCATCAAATCTTCTGCACCTGATAATTGGGTTGATCGCACTGTCATCATTCTACTGGTTTATAAAAAAACTATTGGATTATTAATTGTTCACTAAAAAGTTCTTGTAGATTTGTTTTGGAAAAGATCTCTATCATGGCTTCACTGGAAACAAAGTCATGTTATTGACGCCTGAAAAGGATTTATTTTTTATATATGAACACAAAGGTGCAGATTTAACAAAACAAGTGAAAAATATAAAGTGTATTCTGTATAGAACTGCTTTAAACATGTACACGTAATGTGGGTTTGCCGATTTCTCTGATAAACATACAGTACATCCTTTATTAAAGAAAACGCTAGTTACGAATGTAACTGTGGTTCTATGAATGCCGGATGACCGCCAGAGGCGGCACAGCCTGTGGATGATATCCTTCGCGTAGCGCAAGTCGAGACTTATACCAACAAAGAAGTCGCGATGACGTACCTCATGCATAAGAGGCACTGCAGCACGTCATTCGTCCTCGGAAAACTTCTCGCGGTTGCGATGTCCGAGTGACTGGGAACTCTGGCGGTCATCCGGCATTCATAGAACCACAGTTACATTCGTAACTAGCGTTCTATTTCATGCCTCCTGACCGCCAGAGGCGGCACAGCCTGTGGATGACTAATACCAGCACTGTCATGAGGACGAGTATGTCAATCCATAATTGAAAGAATGGCAGGCCCAAGGCTTGTAGGTGATGCCACATTTACCCTATAAAACCTGGTGAATGTTGAAGGGCCAGACCATGTTGCTGCTGCACAGATGTCAGATAGCGGGGTTCCCCTCAGAGCTGCCCATGAGGTAGCCAAGCTCCTGGTGTTGTGGCACATTACACTGCCCACTGGTAGGGAATCAGCTGACTTGTGTGCAAGGGAAATCACCTCGCAAATCCAATGTGAGAGGCGCTGTTTAGATACAGGCGAGCCAATTGCACCACCTCCATAAGTGACAAACAGTTGGTCTGACCGTCTTGTGGCTTCGGTCCGAGACACATAGTGCCTCAAGGCTCGCACAGGGCATAGGTCTAGACGGTCCTCATAAGAAGCAAGCTCAATGGATTGGTTAATAAAGGATGGAGATAGAACCTTCGGCAGAAAGGCTGGGTTTGGCCATAGCGTAACGCCAGATAGATTTGGTCCCCATCTCATACAATCTGGGCTGACTGAGAGTGCGTGTAACTCACTCACACGTTTTGCCGAGACCATAGCTAAGAGAAAAACGGTCTTCAAGGAAACCCATCTCATGTCCGCTTCAGCCAATGGTTCGAAAGGGGCCTGGCACAGAGAGTCTAGTACGCGATGCAAATCCCACTGAGGGCTGCGAGGGGCTCTGTAGGGGTGGAGGCGTCTAGCGCCCCTAAGAAAGTTGCGGATGAGACTATGTGCACCAATAGTCGCACCCTCCACTTTATCATGCCTCGCAGAGATAGCTGCTACATAGACTTTCACGGTAGATGGGGATTTACCCTCATCAAGCAGTTTCTGTAGAAACTTGAGCAGTACGGGTATAGGACAACCCGTGGGAGAAACGCTTACGGTCTCACACCACGTCTTGAACAATTTCCAGCGGTTGTCATACAACGACCTAGTTGAGGGGGCCCTCGCGTTCTCTAAGGTATTGATGACCGCTGGGTCAAACTCTAACAGGGGGTTGTCGGGCCCAAGGGCCACACCCACAGCTGGAGACATTCCGGGCAGGAGTGCCAAACTTTGCCCTCCATCTGAGACAGTAGGTCCCTTCTGAGCGGTAGTTGCCACGGAGTTCCGGTCAGCAGGGAATGAAGCACAGCAAACCACGGTCTCGCTGGCCATCGCGGAGCCACCAGCAGAACACGGTGACAGCACTGGCGTATCCGAAGTAGCACCTCCAGAAGGAGGGGAATCGGTGGAAAGGCATACAGCAGTTCATCCGGCCACTCGTGTGCCATGGCGTCCAAGCCCAGTGCTTCGTCCTCCTGTGTGCGAGAGAACCACTTTTGGCAGTGTGTGGACTCTTTGCTGGCAAACAGGTCCACCGCTGCTGTGCCAAAGCGATCCCAAACCTGCTGTACCACCTGTGGGCTCAGGCGCCACTCCCCCGGGTCGAGGCGTTGTCTCGACAGGGAGTCTGCCACCGCATTCAGTTTCCCTGGCAAGTGGACTGCCCTGAGGGATGCCAGCCTGGGGAAGGCCCACTTCAGTAGAGATTGAGTTAAGCGAAAAGCAGTGGGGGATCGTGTTCCCCCCTGGTGGTTGATGTTGTACACCGTCGTCACATTGTCTGATCTGACAAGTACGTGGCGCCCCTGTAGGTATGGCATAAGGTGTTTTAGAGCCAGGTGTACTGCTCTGATTTCGAGGAGATTGACGTGTTCGCCCATCTCTTCTTTGCTCCACAACCCACTGACTGCTCTGTGTTGCCATACTGCGCCCCACCCTGTAAGAGAGGCGTCTGTAGTCACAATCTCCCTGTGTGTGGGTGCTGCACCAAGAGGAACACCTGATGTTAAAAAGGTCTCCTTCCGCCATGGGCTGAGGGCAGACATGCAATGTTCTGTAATAAGAACGGGTGTCTTCCTGTGACGGGTCACGTCGAGGCTGAGGCCAATCAGCCATATTTGCAGAGGCCGGAGTTCCAGTAGACCCAAGGGGAGGATCTGGGCTGCTGCTGTGAGCATACCCTGGAGCCGCAGTAGTATTCTGAAACGTAGTCTTCGTCCCACCCGTACTCGTGACAGTAGTGAAGTGATGTCCGCTACACGCCGGCTGGTCAAGGACGCGGACATTGTCTGTGAGTCTAGGATCATGCCAATGAATTGAGCCGATTGGCTCGGGATAAGTGTGCTCTTTTCTAAATTGATTGTCAGTCCCAGTTCTGAGACATGGCTCTGCAGTGTTGCTATATCTGCTAGGCTGCGTTCCCTCGTCGGGGAACAGACTAACCAGTCGTCCAGGTATGGTAGAATCCTCATACCTGACTCCATGAGGGGGGACAGTACTGCCTGTATGCATCTCGAGAAGACTCTGGGTGACAGAGCGAGGCCGAACGGGAGTACCCTGAATTGGAACAGACGGCCCTGGAAGGCAAAGCGGAGGAACCGACGATGTGCTGGTGCCACCGGGATATGAAAGTAGGCGTCTTTCAAATCCAGGGTAGTAAACCATTCCGCTGGGGAGATTACCTTCAGAACGTCTGCTGTGTGCAGCATCTTGAATGGCATTTTCTTTAGGTACTTGTTTAAGCCCCGAAGGTCTAGAATTGGGCGGAAACCGCCGTCTTTTTTTGGAACGACAAAATAAACTGAACAGAAGCCGTTGAAAGTAGGAGAACACTCTACTTCCTCTATGGCCCCTTTCTGCAGAAGAACGGTTATCTCCGACTGGAGAACCAGAGATCTTGTTGAACTTTTTACAATTGTGGGCCTGAGACGGGCCCTTGGAGGGGGCCGACGTCTGAACTGCAGTCTGTAACCCTCTGACACTGTTTTTAGAACCCATGGGTCGCGAACGATTCTGGCCCATGCGGCCAGTTGAGTCTCTGTGTACAGTCCAACCGTCGGCCCGGGGCCTTCAGCGGGGAGTGCGATTGAGCTTCGCTCCACTGTTAGTGGGGGTGGAGTGGGGCATGGGATATGCCTGGCGGCGAAAGGGTGCAGAGCCCCTGGGGGCCTGTCTGTTCTCCCTTTGCCGTTGAGGTGCCGCGCGCTGGGGGGATGAGAATTCCCGCCGTAGTGCTGGGGGCTGCGGTGCTCGGAAGCGAGTCACCTGTGATAAGCCCACCTGCTGTTTCCGTGTTTCCGAAACTAGGGCGCGGCGTTCCAGAGCGTCCTTAGCGGCTGGCCCGAACAGTTGGCCAGGTATGAGGGGCAGCTCCCGTAGGGTGGCTCTGCACGCGTCCGGGAGCGGCGTTTGCGAAAGCCAGACCTGGCGGCGAGCGCGCACTAATACCGCCATCAGACGCCCTAACTCCTGGGTCATGAAGCCCACGCCCTGTAGGGTGGCTTCAATTGCCTCACGTACAGCCGGATCTGAGTCTGCCTTCAGCAGGGAAGACTGCGCGGCCAGAAGAAGGTGAGAAATCGTATTGTCGATCCTTCCGATGCGCGCCGCATGATTGTAGGCTCGAACAAGATCATCGTCTGTGCGCCTACAGGCCTTGCTTGGACAGCATACCTGGGGACGTACTGCCTCGTCTGGGGAGACCACCAGAGACGCCACACAGGGATCCACTGCTGGCATTGTATCCAATCCAAACAGGCCTGCATCAGCCATGTTACTCATAGCGCGTGCCACAGAGGTGGGGTGGGAACGTGCAGCTGCAGTTTTAAACGCCATCTGGAACTCGTCCACAAAGGCGTCACATTTTGGGATGATGGAGGAGGCGTCCACCGAGGGCTGCCTGAAGTAGGCGCTCACACCAGTGTTAGATTGCAGCGGCTGTAGCCCACGTTGTACTAGCGCCGCAGTAATTGCGGCCAGCAAGGATTGGGGGCCGAGAGTCCTGCCATCCCCATTTTTGTCGGAAAAAACGCTGGAGGGGGCATCGTCAGAGGAAATGCCCGAGCGAGGAGAGCCAGGCAGCTCAAGGGAATCGTCTTCCACTGGATTAAAGAGAGAGTCAGTGGCGGCAGTGGAGAGTGTATCGTCCTCCACGTCTGGCTCCTCTCAGGTAGGCAGGGTGGGAGCAGTAGCCAGGGTACCACCTGCTGGTGGCATGGTCTGCATGTTTGCCTGAGGGGGTTGGAACTGAAGCAGTAACGTCTCTATTCGGCTTACAGCCGAGGAGAGATCGTCCACCCGTTTGTTGAGCACAGAAGTGGAGTGCGATTTCGCCTTCTTGGCTGGCTGCGCAGCCTGAAGGCCTGTGCTGCCGCGTTTTACGGCTTTGTGGGCACCTGCGGCAATATGCTCGGTTGTCGAGAGCAGCGCGTCACTTTTGGCCAATAACTCGGTAAGTCTGGCCTCTCTTACCGTGAGCGGTAGGACGGCACAGCTTGGGCAAGGGTTCGTCAAAGCTGAACGAAGGTGAGCGGTGCCTAGACAAGACGGGCATTCTAAATGACCGTCCTCAGATGCAAGTGGTGCAAAGCACGTTTTGCATGTGAGGGAAAGGACATCCATCATAGCGCAACTAACGCGAACCCAAACTAACACACGACGCAATAACAATAATGTAGATCAAACACCGAATACACAATGCTAATACGAGTGACAGGGCTAACGAGTTGGCTAGCTAGCTAGTCAGTCACGGGGAGAGCCACCGTGCTAACTAGGGAATACACCACACTTGTCAACAAAACGGGGAAAACCACCGCGGGGATGTGAGTGTGTGTGTGCGGGGGTGAACACGGGGTGAACCACCGTGCACTTCTGATCACGGGAAAAGCCTCCGTGTGCTTACCTTTCTTGTTCCTTTCCTTCTTTTTATTTTTTTTTTTCTTTAGAATATAAATTCCTTCACGGGGGAACCGCCGTACAGGATTCCGGTAATCCGGTAATTAACTTGGGATGCTCGAATCAAGCGCGAGAAGAATAAGAGGATGAATGACGTGCTGCAGTGCCTCTTATGCATGAGGTACGTCATCGCGACTTCTTTGTTGGTATAAGTCTCGACTTGCGCTACGCGAAGGATATCATCCACAGGCTGTGCCGCCTCTGGCGGTCAGGAGGCATGAAATAGAACAAGTTTAGCTCATGTTTACGAGTTACATGAACTAAAGGCACAGTAACTTATTGTAATAAAACTTCACTTCACATAAAACTTCAGCCACAGTCAGGAGGTTAGAGATGCAGGAATGAAGTGTTTAGGTGTTTGAATTGTAAACGTATTCTGCAGGTAAACTGAAGTGATGGAGCTCTTTTTGAGATTATAGAACACAATCTTACACTACCATTCAAAAGTTTGGGGGCACTTTGAAATTTCCTTATTTTTGAAAGAAAAGCACTGTTCTTTTCAATGAAGATCACTTTAAACTAATCAGAAATCCACTCTATACATTGCTAATGTGGTAAATGACTATTCTAGCTGCAAATGTCTGGTTTTGGTGCAATATCTCCATAGGTGTATAGAGGCCCATTTCCAGCAACTATCACTCCAGTGTTCTAATGGTACAATGTGTTTGCTCATTGCCTCAGAAGGCTAATGGATGATTAGAAAACCCTTGTACAATCATGTTAGCACAGCTGAAAACAGTTTAGCTCTTTAGAGGAGCTATAAAACTGACCATCCTTTGAGCAGATTGAGTTTCTGGAGCATCACATTAAATGCTCAAAATGGCCAGAAAAATGTCTTGACTATATTTTCTATTCATTTTACAACTTGTGGTGGTAAATAAAAGTGTGACTTTTCATGGAAAACACAAAATTGTCTGGGTGACGACAAACTTTTGAACGGTAGTGTATAAATATTAAACATGTGAAACAACCGTGAGAGATTGCCCTCGTTATTTATGATTTGAAATTTGGAAAAAATATTCTACTTCTGTTTTATTTTGAATAATATCCACTAAAAGAGTAATGTGTATGAAAAGAATGTGTCATTATTGCACAGCATCTGGGTTTGTGTTCATCAAGAAGAAAGAAGTCATTCACTTGTGTAAATCATCTTATTCACTTCTTAAGTTATTTACTAATTAAACCACACAATGCTGATGAATAGAAGAATCACGTCATGTATGGACCTGCTATTGGTCTAATGTTTGGTTCTAATCTTTTGATCATCACAGGGACAGCAATGTTTTCACTCTGTAGAGGTGATTAGTACAGTAAATATTATATTACTCCTGAACTGTATGTTTCATCTCGAGCAGAAAAACCTAAACCTGAACTCACATCAGACCTTAAAGGAGCTGCACTGACAGGAATCCCAGTGACACTGTACTGTACACTGAAGCCACAGTCTGCTGGATGGAATTTTTACTGGAACACATCAACACAGAGCTCTGAGACTGAAACAGAATCAGGCCACTATGTCATCAGACCAGTTCGTGTCTCTGATGGAGGCCAGTACAGCTGCAGAGCTGGAAGAGGAAACCCAGTCTACTACACACACTACAGTGATGCACTCTGGGTAAATGTTACTGGTGAGTATGTGACTGCACTGGACAGAACATGTTAACAGTAGAGTTGGGTAATAACACATGGTAAATTACACTGCCAGACCAAAAAAGGTGCACACTACTATTTTGTTGGACCACCTTTCGCTTTCATTATGGTGCACATTAGCTGTGACATTGTTTCAACAATCATTTGCAACATCACAACATTTATTTCCATTCAGTCTTTTACAAATTTTTAGCCTCGATCTTGTATTGATGATGGGGGAATTGAACCACTCTGTAAAGTCTTCCCCAGCGCATTACATTAATGGCACTTAGCCATGTACAACATACCCAGAGCAGGCTGGGGAGCGGTTGGGGTTAAGTACCTTGCTCAAGGGCACTTCAGGCATTCCTGCTGATCCAGAGAATCAAACTGGTGACCTTTTGGTCCCAAAGCTGAGTCTCTAACCATTAGGCTATGGCTTCCCAAATGTGGTTAAGCTCAGGACTCTGTGGTGGCCAATTCATGTGTGAAAATGATTCCTCATGCTTCCTGAGCCACTCTCTCACAGTTTCAGCCTGATGAATCCTGCCATTGTCGTTCTGGAATATGCCTGTGCCATCAGGGAAGAAAATATCCAATTATGATCAATTCAGCCACTTCCCTTCTTACCCTGACATGCCCCATGCTCAGGAATAAATCTGGACTCAGTAGACCACATGACCTGTTTCCATTGCTCCAGAGTCCAATATTTATGCTCCCTCGCAAACTGGAGCCTTTTCTTCTGATTAGCCTCATTAACAAGTCGTGTTCTTATGGCCACACTGCTGTTTAGTCCCAATCCTGTGAGTTCTTATTGCATTGTATGTGGAGATGCTTCTACTTTCACTGTTAAACATAGCCATGAGGCTACTGTTGATTTTTTTTTTTTTACTGTTTTAATGATCTTAAATAAGTGTTTAATTGATTTCTGATCACAGTCAAGAGTTTTTTTCTGACCACATTTCTTTCTCAAAGTTGATGGTTCATCACTATCCTTCCTGGTTTTAATCATGTGTTGTACAGTTCTTAACCCAATTCCAGTAATTGCAGCAGTCTCTTTAGTTGTTTTCTTTGCTTGATTCAGGCCAGTAATTTAACCCTTCTGAACCATAGTAACACCTTTTCCATGACCATGACACGGTTGTTTAAGAAATGAGAAGCTACTCACTGCATCAGTTCACGTTAAACAAATTGTTGACATCTGAAACAATATTAATCACTGCAATAATTATCCAACTCTTAGGTATTTGCTTGTTTAAATCCAAACAATGACATTTTGTGGATCAACAGTGTATACATACACAGGAACATACACATAGAGAACAAAAAAATTTTCCCCAGGATCATGCTCAAGTGTGAATGAGTTGAAGAGGAGGAGGTTTGAACTTTTATACTAAACATCGAGTGTAAAAAAATAAAATAAAATAAAAAATAATAATAATAAAAGCAGAATCTGAAAGAGTGAGAAAGATTAGAGAGTTATTGTGAGGTGTTATGAATTGATAACATGTATGTGTCTGTATTATGAGTGAAAAAAAAAATGTCTGTGTTTTTGTGATTTAGCTCTGATTCAGTGCAGCACTTTAAAATGAAAGTGACTTTTCACCAGTGTTGTAGTCGAGTCACTAAACCTCGAGTCCGAGTCCAGTCTCAAGTCCCCAGTGTTCAAATCTGAGTATTTGCCCATTCTTTTGTGTGAACGTTTATTAATTTAATTTAAAAAAAAAAAAGCTTGGAATAAAAAAAAATTGCCCAAAAACGTAAAGTAGTTTCAATTATTAATTACCACATTTTATATGTAATGCTTAATGACAATACAATATTTTAACATTTTTAACACTTTATATTTTGTTTCTGAGTAAAAAAACAAAACAAAAAAACACGAATGCCTATATCGGGGCCGTGCATTGCAAAGAAGCTCTTCGTAATGTCAGGCCTAGAAATTCAGATATTTTTTTCACCAGCCAGCCGGACTAGTTACCTTCTAAAGTAACTCGCCAAACAGAAAATCAACTAGCCAAAATTTGTTCATGTATGAATTTTACTTCTGTCAAAAATAACGCAAAAGAGAGTAGTTACCATTGTTCATGACTAATGTGCATTTATTTCAAGACCCAAGTATTTTGATACTGTTGTTAAATACATAAGGGAACAACACAGAGCACCATAATATAATCTCGTCTCGTCTTCTTCCGCTTTATCCGGGACCGGGTCGCGGAGGCAGCAGTCTAAGCAGGGAAGCCCAAACTTCCCTTTCCCCAGACACCTCGGCCAGCTCCTCGGGAAGAACACCGAGGCGTTCCCAGGCCAGCCGAGAGACATAGTCCCTCCAGCGTGTCCTGGGTCTTCCCCGGGGCCTCCTCCCGGGGGGACATGCCTGGAACACCTCCCCAGGGAGGCGTCCAGGAGGCATCCGAAAAAGATGCCCGAGCCACCTCAGCTGATTCCTCTCGATGTGGAGCAGCAGCGGCTCTACTCCGAGCTCCTCCCGAGTGACTGTGCTTCTCACCCTATCTCTAAGGGAGCGCCCAGCCACCCTGCGAAGGAAACTCATTTCGGCCGCTTGTATCCGCGATCTTGTCCTTTCGGTCATTACCCAAAGCTCATGACCATAGGTGAGAGTCGGAACGTAGATCGACCGGTAAATTGAGAGCTTCGCCTTTTGGCTCAGCTCCTTCTTCACCACAACGGACCGGTAAAGCGACCGCATCACTGCGGAGGCTGCACCGATCCGCCTGTCGATCTCACGCTCCATCCTTCCCTCACTCGTGAACAAGATCCCGAGATACTTAAACTCCTCCACTTGAGGCAGAACTTCTCCACCAACCTGGAGAGGGCAAGCCACCCTTTTCCGGTCGAGAACCATGGCCTCGGACTTGGAGGTGCTGATTCTCATCCCAGCCGCTTCACACTCGACTGCAAACCGCCCCAGTGCATGCTGAAGGTCCTGGTTTGAAGAAGCCAACAGGACAACATCATCCGCAAAAAGCAGAGATGAAATCCTGTGGTTCCCAAACAGGATTCCTTCTGGCCCCTGGCTGCGCCTAGAAATTCTGTCCATAAAAATTATGAACAGAACCGGTGACAAAGGGCAGCCCTGCCGGAGTCCAACATGCACTGGGAACAGGTCTGACTTACTGCCGGCAATGCGAACCAGACTCCTGCTCCGTTCGTACAGGGACCGGACAGCCCTTAGCAAAGAGCCCCGAACCCCATACTCCCGAAGCACCCCCCACAGAATACTACGGGGGACACGGTCGAATGCCTTCTCCAGATCCACAAAGCACATGTGGACTGGTTGGGCAAACTCCCATGAACCCTCGAGCACCCTATGAAGGGTATAGAGCTGGTCCAGTGTTCCGCGACCAGGACGAAAACCGCATTGTTCCTCCTGGATCCGAGGTTCGACTATTGGTCGAATTCTCCTCTCCAGTACCCTGGAGTAAACCTTCCCTGGGAGGCTGAGAAGTGTGATTCCCCTATAATTGGGGCACACTCTCCGGTCCCCTTTCTTAAAAAGAGGGACCACCACCCCAGTCTGCCACTCCAGAGGCACTGTCCCTGACCGCCACGCGATGTTGCAGAGGCGTGTCAACCAAGACAGCCCCACAACATCCAGAGACTTGAGATACTCAGGGCGGATCTCATCCACCCCCGGTGCCTTGCCACCGAGGAGCTTGCAAACCACCTCAGTGACTTCGGCTTGGGTAATGGATGAGTCCACCTCTGAGTCATCAGCCTCAGTCTCCTCAGTGGAAGACATGACGGTGGGATTGAGGAGATCCTCAAAGTATTCCTTCCACCGCCCGACAATGTCCCCAGTCGAGGTCAACAGCTCCCCACCCGCACTGTAAACAGTGTTGGCAGAGTACTGCTTCCCCCTCCTGAGGCACCGGACGGTTTGCCAGAATTTCTTCGAGGCCGACCGATAGTCCTTCTCCATGGCCTCCCCGAACTCCTCCCAGTTCCGAGTTTTTGCCTCCGCAACTGCCCGAGCTGCAGCACGCCTGGCCTGCCGATACCCGTCAGCTGCCTCGGGAGTCCTGGAGGTTAACATGGCCCGATAGGACTCCTTCTTCAGCTTGACGGCATCCCTTACTTCTGGTGTCCACCACCGGGTTCGGGGATTGCCGCCACGACAGGCACCGGAGACCTTGCGGCCACAGCTCTGAACAGCTGCGTCCACAATGGAGGTAGAGAACATGGTCCACTCAGACTCAATGTCCCCCGCCTCCCTCGGAAGCTGGGAAAAGCTCTCCCGGAGGTGGGAGTTAAAGACCTCCCCGACAGAGTGCTCGGCCAGACGTTCCCAGCAGACCCTCACCATACGTTTGGGCCTGCCAGGTCTGTCCAGCTTCCTCCTCCGCCAGCGGATCCAACTCACCACCAGGTGGTGATCAGTTGACAGCTCAGCCCCTCTCTTCACCCGAGTGTCCAAGACATAGGGCCGGAGATCAGATGAAACGACTACAAGGTCTATCATTGACCTCCGACCTAAGGTGTCCTGGTGCCACGTGCACTTATGGACACCCCTATGCTCGAACATGGTGTTCGTTATGGACAAACCATGACTAGCACAGAAGTCCAATAACAAAACACCACTCGGGTTCAGATCGGGGAGGCCGTTCCTCCCAACCACGCCCCTCCAGGTGTCACTGTCATCTCCCACGTGAGCATTGAAGTCCCCCAGTAACACAATGGAGTCCCCAGTCTGAGCACTCCTCAGTACCTCTCCCAGGGACTCCAAGAAGGCCGGATACTCTATACTGCTATTTGGGCCATAGGCACAAACAACAGCAAGAGCCCTCTCCCCAATCCGAAGGCGCAGCGAGGCGACCCTCTCGTTCACTGGGGTAAACTCCAACACATGGCGGCTGAGCTGGGGAGCTATAAGCAAGCCCACACCAGCCCGCCGCCGCTCACCACGGGCGACTCCAGAGAAGTGGAGAGTCCAGCCCCTCTCGAGGAGCTGGGTTCCAGAGCCCAAGCTGTGCGTGGAGGTGAGCCCGACTATCTCTAGCCGGTACCTCTCAACCTCCCGCACAAGCTCAGGCTCTTTCCCCCCCAGCGAAGTGACATTCCATGTCCCAACAGCCAGCCGCTGTGTCCGGGGATCAGGTCGTCGAGGCCCCTGCCTTCGACTGCCACCCAATCCACATTGCACCAGTCCCCTACTGCTACCTCTGTGGGTGGTGAACCCACAGGAGGTCGGGCCCACGTCAGCTCTTCGGGCTGAGCCCGGCCGGGCCCCATGGGCAAAGGCCCGGCCACCAAGCGCTCGCATACGAGCCCCAACCCCGGGCCTGGCTCCAGGGTGGGGCCCCGGCTGCGTCATCCCGGGCGACGTCACGGTCCTCGGATTTTTCTCCATAGGGGTTTTGGTGAACTGCTCTTAGTCTGGCCTGTCACCTAGGACCTGTCTGCCTTGGGAAACCCTGACAGGGGCATAATGCCCCCGACAACATAGCTCCTAGGATCATTCAAGCACACAAACCCCTCCACCACAATAAGGTGGCAGTTCAAGGAGGGGACCATAATATAATATCAACAAATAATAATATATTGGAAAACTTGGCAACTTGGTGTATGAGTATTGAAAATAAATATACTTACTATCATGACTATAGCACCCAAAATATGTCCAACATGCTTTCTGTATTAACCATTTATGAGAGAGAAAGCATTAGGAGCTTCATATTGACTAGGAATCAACTTGAAAAAAATGAATTATTCCATAAAAATCGTATCGCAGCCAAGGCCTACACTGCTCCTACATTTGCTGATAAGTCCTTTGTCGTTTCTCCTTCTCGTATGCTTTATCGGCGGCCTTTTTCTCCTCTTCAGACCGAGGTCGCTTTGTCCCCGTCTCTGGCGGTTTCTGTACGCCTTTCAGAAAATTCCACATTGCAACTTAGCTTTGGCAGATGTAGATGTAAACAACAAAAAAACACACGTGTTTAAATGGGCGATAATGTGGACACATCTATTGAATTTGATAACGTGATATGGCAGCGGGGGCGTGGCCAAGCGTCGGTCTGTGAATGGAGGGTGGAGTCAGGGAAGGTAAGTGGTGGAATCATTGCACCTGATGGGGATTAACCTGTGCTTGTGTGTCTTCCCCAGTGACCGTGCCCTTTAAAAGGAGAGGAGAGCAGAGAAAGGGAGCTCTCTCTCCCCAACCAGAACACGTGTGTGTGTGTGTGTGTGTGTGTGTGTGTGTGTGTGTGTGCGCGCGGCTGGGAAGTGATAAAAGGCTGAAAAGCTAGCAATAAATAGTTCATTGAGAACTCAGTTCTGGCCTGCCGTGCTTCTGTGCTCCACCCACCTGGTCCAATACTACACGTGATTACCACGATATTCAACGAGATGCGTTATATGCATGCGCAGTAGTGAAAAACCGACAGCCTGACTCGTACACGATATGATTCGGAATTCTTCGGTATTTTCCGTCCTGCCGATAAACACATCGATTAACACAGACACGGCACGCGCTTAATATGTGGCGGCTTTAGTTGACGGTGTGTCTGAATCTTCACTTCATATATATTTATTTTCAACTAGCCAGCCGGGCTGGCTAGTGACAGGAATTACCCGCCAAATGACAAATTAAGTCACCTCGGGTGACGGGACCACCGTGAATTTCGAGCCCTGGTAATGTTGTTATTAAGACTCCTTCTGACGAGTGAGTTTGTGAAAACTGTATATAGAGACATCGTTTGTTGCTGAAGAGAGTCTCTCAACTCTCTCTTTAGCCCTAAAGGGCAACGTTATTAAGAAACCTACCCCAGAATGGCAGGCAAAATCGTAAAACAGTGAAACAGGCAATTGTTGACTCCGCAGAATCAAAGATGAGAAGCAGGAAATCGGGGATCAGGAAACCAAACAAGGAAATAAAGCTCGGTAATATGTCAGTCACCCAAATCAATACTTTGCAAAGTAAGTGTTTTTTCACAGTTTGTATATCAGCGCGCTGATTGCGCCTTAATATTATGCAAGTGCAAGTCATTTATGGTGCGCATGCGCTGTCCGGAGTGCGCCCAAAAGTCTATCTGATGCACGCACCAAGGCGCACAGGTGTGACACACTTTCACGAAATTAGTGTAAACATTTATGTAGATATAAATATCTCATGCCAAATTATTATGGCATGTTACAAAATAGAAAGAAAAAATCCGAGCCCTCGTCTCCAATTGCCGAGTCCGAATGCAAGTCTGAGTCATCAGTGCTCAAGTCCAAGTCGAGTCACGAGTCCTTAAAATTAGGGCACGAGTCGGACTCGAGAACTACAAGCCTGCTTTTCACTCAGTAAATTATTGTCATTTCTAGGATCTTTTATGCTGTATGTATAGATTAATCTATTATCTTCTTTACAGCGCACTGCGATTTTTAATGTCGTTTAATGCTTACATTTGGAGTAAAATATAAAAGTGACATAAATTGAAATATAATAATATTAATATATTTATTATCATGTGAATCTCCTCCAGTGTCTCTGATCATCAGTCCCAGCAGAACTCAACACTTCACTGCTGACTCTCTCTCACTGAGCTGTGAGGACCAGAGTGACTCTACTGGATGGACAGTGAGACGATACACACACAATGAGACACCGTTCAATTGTTCATATTCAGGATCTACATGTAACATCAGCTCCCTCTCTACATCACACACTGGAGTTTACTGGTGTCAGTCTGAATCTGGAGGACACAGTGATCCTGTCAACATCACAGTGCACTGTGAGTCGTTTTATCAGTTCTCATCAGCAGTATTTAATACACAAACCAGACCATTAAAAAAGTATTGTTATATTAAAAAAGGAAATCTTATTTGTAATATCACAAGAAAAAAAAAATTAGTATGAACCCAGGATATTTCATGTTTTGTCAACTTCATTTCATTTGTTATACATCCATTCCTGAGTTTCAGGCCTGCAACACAGTCCAAAAAAGTTGGGACGGAGTAAATTAGGGGGAGTAATGAGATGAAACAGTTAAATAATGATGTGATTTGAAACAGGTGATTATAATCATGATTCGGTACAAAATCAGTTTCCAGGAAAGGCTGAGTCTGTGAGGAGCAAAGATTGTCGACAAATGGGTGAGAAAAATATTGATGTTTAAAAACTATGTTTGTTTTTGTTAAAAACTATCTATGTTCCTCAAAGAAAGATAGGAAGTGGTCTGGATATGGGCTTTGGAATGCCTGTGACTTCTGGTCACAGCACTTCATCAAGGGCCGTCATTCGTCTTCAAGACGACATCTCTTCCAGGGATATTTCAACAGGACAAAGCAAAACCGTATTCTGCACACATTACAAAGGTGTGGCTGCGGAAGAAGAGGGTGTGTCCCCTCTGTCCCCAATAGAGAATGTATGGAGAATTTTGAAATGAAAAATGACAATGATCCTGGGCTGTGGCACACCTTAAGACCTGTTTGCAGGAAGAATGGGACAAATGTGTTGCAAGAATCAGAACTGAAATGTGTTTTGTAGGTATCATGCCGCCATCTTGTGTCAGAACTACAATTCCCAGGCAACTTCCGCATGATCTACGTCACGCGTGGGCGGGATCATCTACGTCAGTCCGCCATGCACGCATAAATCCAAACGGAAGCTCCGCCATTTTGTCTCTCGCGTTCGGACTTCAACGAGTCTAGACGCATAAAGAGACGCTCTCCAACCCGAAGACGTCTTCTTTCTTGCAAGATCCATCACTCAGCGCGATTTTCTTTCTTACCCTTGGCAAAGGTAAACTCTAGAGTCGCGCGATCTTTAAACTCAACCTGAGTTACAACCGGTTTACTTGTATTAGAAGTGACGTCACGACTGCAGCCCAGGCAGTTAAAAGTTAAGAAGCGATTGAATCCTTTTTAACTCAAAAGCGCTGTGCATCTTATTCTGATCAGAGACTTTTCCTCACGAACGCTGAGGTTCGGACCAAGAATCCTCTGCTTTCCACGGGAACCACCCAAGTGCTCCGCTGGACCCGAAAGTTTTCTATGCCTCCATCACGAGCGGCTCACGTGCTCCCACGGCGAGGCCCGAAACTACACCGGCGAATAGTTCTTCATATCTTGCTAAAGGCAGGATTAAGTAAGATTTTGGCATTTGGGCATAATTAAGATAGTCTTAGGAATTTGCTTTTATTTGAAATAGTGTGAATTTAAACCCAGGTTTATCTGTTACACTGTTAGACACGCAGCGTGTTGATTTATTTTGGTTCTGTGTTCTCTCAATTTGTTTTAATAGGCTGCGCATGCTTCTCTCTTTCTCTTATTCTGACTAACACTAATTTCCTTATCATACATTTTGACCTTATCAAGGTTTCAGTGAGTTTGGTTACGTTATGAGTGTGGAATCTTTTTGTTACTGAGAAACCACATGCTCAACAGGCCTGACCAGGCCTGATACACTTTAGATAGCTTCCCTTTGTCTTTAGCTACCTCGTGCTCAGTAGGCCTCACCAGGCCTAACAAACACACAAGCTAGGCCACACACACACACACACACACACACACACACCTCACTGCTTGTATATATTGATTTATTATTTTTATCTTTGTATAATAAATTCATTTATTAAACAAACTGTTTATTGGTGTGAACAATATATATGAAGTCCCCAATCTTCCTCGAATTCAAAAGGGTGCATATAAAAGTTATGTAATGTGGTAAGTGATCGTAATAATTTGGAAATATACCATAATTTAGCTGTTTGGTAATTTTATTATTAAGCACCAGGATTAATGGTATGATTCACTAAATGATTCACTAAATGATTCATTGAACGAGTCACTTCAAATGAGACTGATTCTATGGTATGATTCAATTCAAAGGAGTCAAAGTACACGATTCAATGGGATTGATTCATTTTAATTATTAACCTTCAAAATTTAATGAGACTGATTTAATGAGATTGATCACTTAATTTAAATAATTAACCGATTGCACCCACAGTTTATTTTGGGGGAATTCATGAGGTAAAACAAATAATGTGCTGTTGTATTGTTTTGAGTGCAGTGCAGGTCAAAGATTATTTACAAATCATGTTTTCAGTTTTAATGTAATTTTCAACATACTGTCACAAATTTTTCTGATTCGTGGTTGTATGATGTTTATTGTATTGCAGGCAGGGCAGTATGTAGCTGTGAATAATTGCTCTATTAGCTTCAAAACCTGTTGTGTCTTGTAGCTGTAAAAATCTAAAATTCAATGAAATGAGTACAACGCTACAAACAAAATAAACTATGATTAAAATGTATTGTAAATTTATTTTTCTTGAAAAAAAGTGTCTTTGGACCCTATAGACTGACTTCTTTAATTCGACTGATTTTTTTTTTTTTTTCAAAATCTCAGTTTTCCACAAATCACTGCCCTTTAAACATGTCCTATGGTTTTATATCTTCACTCTCAGAAACTCAGTTTAATAAACTTCACCTTTCCTTGTGGAAATAAAGTCCCTTATTGGGGTGGCACCCTCATAGAGACATCTTTTGTACCTTGAGTTTATCTTTTACATGGTAATGTGAATGTAGCATACCTCTTTTAGAGTAACCATTTTTGTAGTAAACTACTGTACATGCATACATCCTTCCAGATGAAACATACAAATCACATATTCAGTTCTATTTCATTTCTCCTGACCGCCAGAGGCGGTGCTTTAAGCACCCGGATGTCCATCACATGCGCATGCAGTTCGAGTGTGTATACCAACAAGGTCGCTTGCGACAGGGGGTGACGTATGTCACTGCACCGGTACTTAAGGTGCGTTCACCCCGGAAGCGTTCTCTTGCATCTTCTCGTGCAGAGCAGATTATTCGAGTAGTACTATTTTCTAAGAGAAATCGCTGGAGTCTTGCAAACCCTTAACAAGTTGGAGCTGCGTTT
Source organism: Neoarius graeffei (assembly GCF_027579695.1). Lineage (NCBI taxonomy): Eukaryota > Metazoa > Chordata > Actinopteri > Siluriformes > Ariidae > Neoarius > Neoarius graeffei. The sequence goes on from NC_083569.1 coordinate 95,779,069, forward strand.
TTTTTCGCCCTCTTAAAGACTGCGATTTGCCATTTGCTTAAGGTAAGAAACCGTTTATGCGTAAGTTCTCTGACTTTGGCAGCTAGCAACTTCTAATTATAAATTTCAGTTTTACCGTGATCATAGGGGTGTTTTCTTGCCTTGTAGCAATCTAATAAGTATCGTTTTGTTGCAAGTATGACACTTATTTGGTGCTTGTGTGCGCTTCTGATTCGCACTGTAGCTTGTTTCCTTCTGCTGTTTGCTGAGTGAAGTTCGCTCTGACTTCGGTAACTAGCAACTTCTAATTATAAATTTCAGTTTCACTGTGATCATAGGGGTGTTTTCTCGCCTTGTAGCGGTCTAATAAGTAGCGTTTTGTTGCAAGTATGACACTTATTTGGTGCTTGTGTGCGCTTCTGATTCGCACTGTAGCATGTTTACTTCAGCTGATTGCTGATTACCTAAACGCGGTTGGGTGAGCGTGTTCGCTCCCGACTCCACCGCGGATATTTCATTTGGTTGCTTGGCTCTGTATTGGTACTTCGACACTGCTTGTTTACCGTCACCTAATCCATATTTAGGTAAGTAGAATAAACAGCGGTCACGTTTATGTGCTGATTGTCTCAAAGCTTTAAGGTAAGTAAAGTATTTTCAACTAAACCGGTTATGAGTGAGTCCACTTGGACTTTGGCAGCCAGCAACCTCTAATTATAAGTTTTCAGTTTCACCGCGAGCACATGGGTATTTTCTCACCTTGTAGCTTGTTTATTTCAGCTTTGATTGCTGATTACCTGAACACGGTTGGGTGAGTATGTTCGCCTGACTCCGCCGCGGATATTTCGTTTTGTTTGCTTGACGCACTGCTAGGCTTGCTCAGCTGGAAAGCAGTTTGGGCTCTCGACTGCCCCCAGCACCGAGCGACTATGCTCTGCCTCCTAAGTTTAGGAAGCGCCTTAAGCAGCCGTCACGGGAGGCTCCCTGTAGGCCCAAGTACCAGAAGCTGGACCCCTTGGCGCAACAAGTGGGCACCTTGGCTCTTTTTGTATTGTATTGATTTATTTCGCAATAAAAACATACATAACATGTAAACATAATATAAATATTACGGAGGATAACACAAAAGTAAAAATACTTTTTTCCATTGTGGTCCTTCAGAGCTTGCTGAGATTAAGGCTTTGCTCTATAACCGACAACCGCCTGAAGCACAGCCTGCTGATGTTCTCGCCTCTGCTGCTTCATTTACTCCTCCTGAGCCACAGCCTCCGGTGCTGTCCCCGGCCGCAGAGCTTCAAGAGGAAGACGTGCTTTCCACTATGGTCAAGCCCACGATAAAAATGGCGCCTGGGGTTGGACACGGCACCATCTGAAGTACAGATGCAGAGTGCCTGTTTTAGACTCCCCCTCTGCTGTTTTCACTGTTCCACCTTCAGCCCCCTTTATTGAGGAGCTGTAGAGATACAGGATGCGTCCAGTCAGGGTCTGGTCAGCATGGAGGTGTTGAGACCCGACGCTCGCTGTCCACGGCCACAGTGTCGTTTGACCGATGACTTCATCGGGAAGAGCTATGACACTGCAGCACGGGCTGCACGCATAGGCAATTCGTTATCTCACCTGATCCTGGCCCAGTCTCAGGCTCTTCAGTCTTCTGGAGCAGACCCATCATTGCAAAGCCTAAGCGAGGCCTCGCTGCAGGCATTTGCTTTCATGTCCAGGGAGCTGGGCAGACTAATGTCATCTTTAACTCTTGCCAGGCGTCAGGTATGGTTGGCTCAGTCACCACTCTCAGATCCCTGCAGGAGGGCCCTCCGCACTCTCCCAGTGATTCCGGGACAGCTCTTTGGTGCCGCCGCACAGGCACGTCGGGGTACAATTCAGCAGACATTGACTACTCCACTCCGGCGGTCGGACACTTCACCAGTCAACAACTTGCCTACTGGGAAGTGGTAACATCGGACCCCTGGGTTATATCCACCCTCTCTCAGGGTTACAGCATACAATTCAGATGCCGACCGCCGAGATTTCAAGGGGTCAAAATGAAAGCTCTGGCAGTACGCCAGGAGGTCTTGACCCTCCTGGAAAAGGGTGCCATCGAGCCATTAGATCCACCTTCACAAAACAGTGGGTTTTATTCCACCTATTTCATCATCCCCAAAAAGAAAAAAAGGGGGTGGGCTTCGCCCCATACTGGATCTGAGACATTTGAACAACCATCTCAAGGTCTTCAAATTCCGTATGCTGCGCACATCCGATGTCTTAAACAACATCAGATGGGACGATTGGTTCACAACCATCGATCTGAAGGATGCATACTTCCCAGAATCTTTGAGATTCGTCGCGGCAGCACTGTCCCTACTTCAGAGCAGGGGAATGCGTATCCTCCCCCTACCTGGATGACTGGTTGATTTGTTCTCAGTCAAGGGTAGATGCACTCAGCGACCCAGCCGTGCTGGTTTCTCACATCACCAAACTTGGGCTCAGGGTGAACCACGCCAAGAGCTCCCTCACACCCAGCCAGAAGACTGTTTTTCTTGGCCTTCAGCTGGATTCTCAGCTGTTGAAGGCAACCCTGTCTTAGCGACGGGTGAGCGATATTGTCTGATGGCTACATCACTTCAGGAAGGGATGAACCCTGACCTTCAGGTCTTTCCAGACACTACTAGGTATACTCACCACGGCCTCATCGGTAGTTCCATTGGGCCTCCTCACACTCAGGCCTCTACAAATCTGGATGAACAGCCTTGGGTTACATCCACAACATCACAGGCACAGGCCAGTCAGAATCACGGCCAGTTGCTCCTCATGTCTACGTCCATACCCTCTCGCAGAGAAGTAGTCGCCACCGATGCATCACTGATCGGCTGGGGCACAGTGTGGCAGTGCAGGACTGCCTGGGGCATATGGGCCCCACAACAGCAGGGACAACACATCAATGTGTTAGAGCTGCGGGCCATTTTCCTCGCCCTGAAACATTTCCGTCTGGTTTTAGCGGGTCGGCATGTCCTTATAAAGACCGACAATACATCTGTGGTCTATCATAAACCACCAGGGCAGCACCAGGTCACTACCTTCCCTGAAAGCTCACTCGGCACCTACTGACATGGGCTTACCCTCGTCTGGTGAGCCTGAGGGCAATGCATTCACCAGGAGTGAGGAACACTGCTGCGGATCTTCTGTCACAACAGAACCCTGATCCGGGGGAGTGGAAGCTGCACCCGGAAGTGGTGCAGAGTATTTGGCTGCGATACGGCAGGACAGAGGTGGACCTTTTTGCCTCCCAGGCCATGACACATTGTCCCCTGTGGTTTACACTGAAAGAAACGTCAAGCCCCTTGGGCCAAGACGCACTGGCACATGAGTGGCCACAGCAGCTCCTATATGCTTTCCCACCACTCCCGCTAATTCTGCCCACTCTCGAGAGGATCCTCAAGGAGGGTCACAGGGTGCTGTTGATAGCCCCCTATTGGCCGGGGAGAGTCTGGTTCCCTACCCTGTACGGGTTGCTGCACAAGGAGCCTTGGTGTCTCCCTGCACGGACGGACCTCCTCTCACAGATGGGAGGTCAAATTTGGCATCCGAACCCAGTACGGTTGCAGCTGTGGGTGTTGCCTCTGAAGGGCCCGACCCACTGCTAGCAGAATGTGAGTCGACCGTTGTGCAGACCATCCAGTGTTCCCGCGCACCTTCCACCAATGCGCTCTATGCCAATAGGTGGAAACTCTTTGTAAGTTGGTGCCAAGCACGCCATCAGGAACCAGCATGTTGCCTGATACCAGTGATTCTCAGCTTTTTACAGTCTCGTCTGGACGAGGGCCTTGCACCCTCCACCATCAAGGTGTATGTAGCGGCTATATCCGCAATGCACAACAGGGTAGACGGGCTGACTGTGGGATCCCACACATGGGTGAGCCACTTTCTTAAAGGTGCTCAGCGCATAAGACCCCCTCAACGCAGTCCAAGATCAGCTTGGGACTTGCCTCTGGTTTTAGGTGCACTGTGTAAACCTCCATTTGAGCCCCTACAGGGGACGGAGCTCAAGTGGCTATCTTTAAAGACAGCATTCCTTTTAGCTATGACGTCGGCTAAGAGAGCGGGTGAACTACACGCCCTGTCTATCGGCCGGGAGTGCTTACAATGGAGCCTGATGGCACGGGTGTAACATTGTGGCCTAATCCTTCATTTATGCCCAAGAACTTCTCCTCCTCTTCATACACCAATCAGCCCCTCAGCCTGGAAGCCTTCAGACCACCACCTGAGGAGAATGAGCAGGGCCAAGGTCACGTCCTTCTTTGCCCAGTTCGAGCACTGAGGGCATACATTGAAGCGACTGCTGCATTTCGGCAGTCAGATGCACGGTTTGTGGGCCACACTGGACATAGGCGCGGCCATGCGCTGTCCAAACAGACTGTCGAACTGGACCGTGGAGGCCATTAGCAGCAGCCTCCCGGTCCCTCCCCACATCCGAGGCCACTCCACTCGGAATGTGGCTGCATCATGGGCGGCTCTACGTGGAGTTCCACTCTCTGATATCTGCACCGCTGCCTCATGGGTCTTAACTTGCACATTTGCAAGGTTTTATAGGGCTAATGTGGCCATGCACAATCCACTGGCCACAGCCACCCTTTTCAGCCATTCATAGGGTAAATAGGTCTTCCTCGTGACCCTGTTGGTATTAGTCATCCGGGTGCTTAAAGCACCGCCTCTGGCGGTCAGGAAAAATGAAATAGAACGATGGTTATGTATGTAACCATGGTTCTATGAATTTTGGATGACCGCCAGAGCTTGGCCGTCACTCAGAAGGCTGACGAGAAGACTGCCAAGAGAACGCTTCCAGGGTGAACGCACCTTAAGTACCGGTGCAGTGACATACGTCACCCCCTGTCGCAAGCGACCTTGTTGGTATACACACTCGAACTGCATGCGCATGTGATGGACATCCGGGTGCTTAAAGCACCGCCTCTGGCGGTCATCTGAAATTCATAGAACCGCGGTTACATACGTAACCATCGTTTTCAGTGTCATCTTTCTCTTTCCTACAGATGGTGATGTGATCCTGGACAGTCCGGTCTATCCTGTCAATGATGGACGTCCTCTGACTTTACACTGTTTATATCGCAACACAAACATCTCAGACTCTGGTGTTGATTTCTATAAAGACGATTCAGTTCTCCAGAACCAGACTACAGGAGAGATGACCATCAGGAGTGTCTCAAAGTCAGATGAAGGTTTCTACCACTGTAAACACCCACAGAGAGGAGAGTCACCGAAAAGCTGGGTTTCAGTCAGAGGTAAGAAATAATTCAAATATTAATTTAAATAAAATGATTTTTGCTGTCTTGGAGTCAGTTTTCCATTCATAAAGCATTTTAAAATATTTATGAACTACTGTCCCTTTATACCTTTTAAGCAACTTGATTGTTCATCACAAGATATTTACTATAATTCTGTCCTGGCAGATACGGCACTTGTATTGTAAGACAGATAGCGAACATAAATATTCAGTAGGCTTGACTCCAGGTTGAGTGTGCTTTACTGAAATCTTGTTGAAAGTTTGTAAAATTATAAATCTACTCCAAGGACTGGACAGACAACTCTGTGGTGGAGCATTTATTCTGCATGTGCACTGGTCGATTGTATCCTTAAAGGTGCAATACCACAAATCACAACGAGAGGACATTACACAAACATTACACAAACACTGACAGGAGTCAGAACACTCCTCGCTTGGTATAAGTGTGTTATAACACTATTTACTCTTTCACCTTTGGTATAAGTAAAACATCATCACGAAAGAGCCTAAAATACTCCTCAATTGTCCCTTGGCTAAGAGTCTTCACCATAACCTTACAGACCTTGCTGTTGGAGCTGGGAATGGCCTGAACTATCAGTCCAAGAAGTCACTCATTACATTTTGCTTGAATGTCCTTTATCAAAACAACGTCACCCTCCTGAAGGTCAGGCTTCTCCTTGGTCCACTTTCTCCATGGCTGAAGAGTTACCAAGTACTCCAGCCTCCACCTTTTCCAGAAAGAGTCTCCCAAACTCTGTACCTGGTGCCACTGTCCCTTACATAGGTGCTCCAATTTGAAGTGTCCTGGGGGTGTGGGAGTAACACTCACCTTTTGGGTTAGGAGAGTGGCAGGTGAGAGCATTCAGGTATCTCGGCATCATATGAGTTTGGGACCAGCGGTCTGGTGTTTATGATGGCCATTCTTTACACTCATCAGTCTTAGTTTCACTGGAGAATGTCTTGGCTACATAAATGCCTCTTACTAGACTCTTCCAAGTAGAAAAGTTTTCAAATTTTTGTGATCCAAGAGACTGCTCTGTGACCTTGGTTGCAAGAGAAGTGACTTGAGGCAGAACGTCTGTATCTGCATCTGGTTGCACAAGCTCCAATGATTTTGCCTCATCATTTTGATCTGTGTTTGGCTGGCTGAGAAATGGAGGGCCAAGGAACCAACTGGATGAGGCCAGGTAAGCCACTGGAATTGTCCTGGTTTCATGGTCTGCAGGGCTTTCATCAGTTATCATGTACTGCCACTGTTTTGGTTCAGTGGAGCTCCGAATGTGAGCTACTTGGTTAGCTACATAGGTATAGAACCTTCTTGAACTGTTGTGGATGTAGCCCAGCATGATGTGACTGTTTGTGAAGAACCTGACTGCTTGCAACTCTATATCTATTTCAGATTAGATCAGTTCTGCCAGCTCGATCACCAAGACTGCTGCACACAACTCCAGGCATGGTACGGTGTGCATGGGGTGAGGAGCCAGCTTTGATTTTCCCATTACAAAACCTACATGCCATTTTTCATCAGAATCCAAGACATAGAGGTAGGCTACAGCAGCTATCGCCATAGTGGAAACATCTGAGAAAACGCATAATTCTGTCCATTTGCGACATGACATGGAGCCTGGAATGTATGCTGTCTGCATGTGAACCTGTCCCAGCTCAGTTAAGGAGTTAGTTCATGCTTTCCACTGTGCCTCTTTCTCCAGTGGGAGAGGTTTGTCCCACTCATACTGCTCTGAGGGAAGGTCCCTTACTAATGCCTTGCACTGTGATAGGGGAAACAAATCCAAGGGGATCATAAAGACTGTTTACAGTGGACAGTATGCCTCGCCGAGTGAATGGTTTCACATCTCTTGACACTCTGAAGGTGAAACTATCAGTCTGAAGTTCCCAGCTTAAACCCAAACTCCATTGAAGGGGCAAGGGGTCTGCTCCTAAATCTTGATCCTTAAAGTCACTTGCTTGCTGTTCTGGAAGAAAGGCCTCCATGACCTTTGTGCTATTCAAAGATATTTTGTGAAGTCATAAGTTGAACTCAGCTAGTAGGGCCTTGGTACACTGCAGGAGATCAATAGCTTCAACCTCCTTTGCCACTGAGGTGAGTCCATCATCAATGTAAAAATTTCTGAAGATCCTTTGCATCTGTGCATGTTCTGTTTCTCCATGTTCTGCAGCTTTCCTCAGCCCATATGTTGCTACAGCTGGTGACGGGCTGTTCCCGAACACGTGCACAGTCGTCCTGTCGTCAATGATCTCCTTATCCGGATCATTATCTCTGTGCCACAGAAACCGCAGGAAATTACGATGGTCATTGCTGACTTCCATCCATTATGTCTAGCCACTTATCCCGAACAGGGTCACAGGCAAGCTGGAGCCTATCCTAGCTGATTATGGGTGAGAGGCGGGGTACACCCTGGATAAGTTGCCAGGTCATCGCAGGCCTCACTGACTTTGAAACCATAAAACATTTGTTCTACATCATCTGTGATGGCTATTTGCTTCCTCCTATACCTTAGTAGGGCTCCAACTAGGGTGTTGTTGAGGTTGGGTCCACTGAGAAGCATGTTGTTCAATGAAGTTCCTTTATACTCTGTGCTGTAATCAAATACCACTCTTATTTTCCCTGGTTTCTGGGGGTGGTATACACCAAAGGTAGGTAAATACCAGCACTCTTTCCCTGGCCACAGTTGAGGAGCCAGCTCTGCCTGGTGGCTGTCAATGACTTTCTACAGTAGGAGCCTTCTACTTTTTTTCTCTCCGTGCGGATACCGTGCGGATACCGTGCGGATTCCTGCCGTCTCCCATGAGGTTTCCATGAACCCCCCTTGTTCTATGCAAAGTCTAAACACGCCCCAACACGCTCATTCATTGCATTACATAGTGTCGCCATTAGAGGGCGCTCCTCTCACACGAAAACCAGAGCCGTGTATACACCCATTCAGGATGGGAACAATAACAAAGGCCCTAAGGTCGATTGGTCCCAGGCATACTGTACTTCCAGTGAAACTTAAACAACAGTCAGCTGTACCCTACTGTACTGTACATGAGCATTTTTTTTCTGCTGCATGGTCTACATTTCCTTGTTGTTGGTCATGTAGTCATTTACCAATTCTGGCAACATGTGGTTGAAGTAAAATTTACAAAGATGCTGAATTTGTTGGTTTTTGTAATTTGGGTGAAATGGTATGTCCAATTCCAAGTAGGGGCCTGGACGAATGAAACACTTTTTACTTAATGGTCATTTTCAAAGATAATGAAGCAGATGAAAATTACTTTGTCATAGATCATACAACCCACATGTGTATTCTATTAGTTGCAAATGTAATTTCACACAGCCGTTAAGGTATCACGCTGATTTTAACTTCGAACGCAACATGTTGTTCGTTTCAACCGTCCCGCACTGTCGGGACAATTGAAACACGTATGCGGGATGAATGAAACATCGTGTTGTAAACAGAAACCATTCACTGTACTCTGAGCCGGCCCGTGGCATAGGCAATTTAGGCAAATGCTAAGGGCGCTGCGTCCATCCAGGGGCGCAGAAACGGGGGGAGAAAAATTATGACTTCCACTATTCTGAAAACGAGTCAGCATTATAATGTCTTAGCCTAATTTAATTGTACAGCAAAGCATGTAGTCAGGGTGCGATTTGTCAAAAAAAGCGGGGTGGGGTGTGGTGGTGGTTGTTAATCATGAAACAATAAGCACTCAAGTGCGCATCTGCGGCTATTCTCTGTTTTGGCCATGTAATAGCCTAAGTGTTGTTGGCTAAAGAGTGTTTTTGCATAACGTAGATAACTGACATAGATCTGTTGCTTGTTTTGAATATGGCTGCACTTGGAGCAGTCTGTCGGTGTCGTTGAGCAGTCTGGGCTGAAGTAAAGGTCTTTTATGCACCGAACACATTTCGCAGCGAGATATTCCAATGGTGCCTGGCACGTTTTTTTTAATAAAACACGGTTGCTTTGTTGATCTGTGTTCTCAATAAAATGACAGTTTAGCAGCTCATTCAAGCAACCATGTTGCGAAGAGCTTCCTGGAGGAAAATATAATAAACGCATTGAAAACAAGAAACAATCTCAGTGCGTCAAGACTGCAGGGAAACGAAACAAGCACTCAGATGTGTTCTCTTTACCAGCGCCGGCGATTGCCTAGAGCGCAAAGTGTGCCCAGGGGCGCCAAGGGCGACCAAAACCCCACCAAAAAGGAGGGATGGAGTTATTGAATGGAGATGTTACCAAGTGCATCAGTGGTGTTCAGTGTTTTCAACCACTGTGCTGCCGAACTCTAGTACCGCGGAACACTAGTGTGCCGTGAGAGATCACCAAGTGTACCGTGGGAAATTATAGAATGACTGTATATTGTAAGTATTGGGAACAGCGTTTTAGTTTCAGTCAACATTTTCTATTGGTGATGTGCCTGGAGATTTTTTCATTGAAAAACGTGCGCCCTGGCTCATGAAAGGTTGAAAACCTTTTTTACAACACCTCTGATGCGGCTGGGGATGTAGAAATACTGTACGCGCTCCTTACCTCTGCTGTTACACTACCTGTGACAGTAGCTTCTGCTGAAAGAAGCTTTTCAAAATTAAAACTGCTGAAGACATACTTAAGGTCAACAATGAGTCAAGAACGTCTGAATGGGCTTGCTGTAATGAGCATCAACCAAGAGATCTCAAGAGAAATATCATTTGATGATATTATCAAGGAATTTGCCATTAGGAAGACCAGACGAGTCCCATTGTAATGTTACTTCAATAACAAAGTACCCATACAGCAATAGCACTTTTGTTTGAAAATACAGCCCATTGATGTCCTAACAGGGTGCTTAAGTTTGCACAATTTAGAATTGTAGAATTTTTTATTCATTTAATTTGTTAATTCTTCAGAGATGATTTAACTTTTACTCGCAAAAAAGAAACTAAAAACAATTTCTTGTTTATTGTCCATGCACTACACTTTGAACAAGGTGCGGAAGAGTTTTTGCCCATTATATGGAGATATGTATTGAATTTGTGTGGTCATTTTACTTTGTGACACTTTATGTGAATAATGATTAACAATAATAACAATAATGAAAAAGATAAAAATGACTTCTTGTTTATTGTCCATGCACTGTACATTGTTTAAAAGTAATAGAATAGAGTGATTAGATTAAAGTGTTATTTAGATGTTATTAGAGGGTTTTTTTTCTGGGGGGGGCGCTAAAACTCAATCTCGCCTAGGGCAGCCAAAGACCTACTGTAGAGCCGGCCCTGACTGCACTCTATTTTTTATGAACCAAACCTGACAGCATACTACTATACTCTACTTGTCATGGGTAAAATTGTATGTAATTTCTCAAACTATAAATGGAATACTGCCCATCACTCAGACAATGTATATCACATCTTGGCCGACCCAGCTTTGACCCAATACAAAATGTGTGCATTTCACTTTTGTGCCTTCAGTAGACTGCTGTATTGAACAGACTGTTGAGACCGGCCCTTTTCACACCTAAAAGCACTGCTTGTTAACGTGTTCGCCATCCAAGCTGGACCACTGACACACCCCATCACACCCCCATCCCCCTCCCTGTCAATATAATATGACTGCGCTTAGATCCAGTACAACAAAAATATGACGCGCATCAGCAGAGAGAGTTCCCAACAGATTCATGCAATGAGGCGAGAAGGAAAGTCCACACAAGAAATAAGAAAAAGTTTGGCATGCCGTGGAATTAAGGTTACAATGCAAGCTGTGAGATATCACTACAAAGAGAGGCCACCCCGTCGCTCTGGTCCAAGGAAATTGCATACGTAAGTATCCAACCCGTGAAACGACTTAAGAAGGCCACTTATAGCCTACCATTAGACTTTCCAACCTAACGTGTTTCATTTTATTTTCACAGCAATGTCCTCTCTGCAATCGACGAGATGACTAAGGCTACGTTTACATTACGTCGAATCAGCGGATCATCAGATTAACGTTCTTAAAACGATTCGCGTTTACACTAAAACCGTTAGCCGTGCACACAGCAACACCAATACGCGGATACGCTCGGCTCCGCAGGCATCCTGCGCTCCAAATCACTCCGCCCTGAACAGCGAGTGCCCTCTGGAGGGTGCGCACTCCGGCCCTGCGCAGCTCACAGAGCGCGCGAGTGAAGTGAACAAGCCACGATTCGGGACTGAGCCGCTGTGTGTGTGATCCCAGCGCATATCACTTATTACTTGCAAGTGGAAGGATGGCAAGCCTAAAGACAATCATAACTACACAATGGGCAGTATTTGCATCAGTATTTGCAGTATTTTCATACTTTTATACTCTTTAATGAAAGGTGATACAAGGCGGAAGTCTGCACCGTTTTTCAGCAGTCGCGTCACATGACCAACGCCAGCGAATCAGGAAGGTGGATGTTACAGTGACGTTGTCCAATGAGACGCCAGCTAGAGCTCAGCACAGCGTATTCGCGTATTCTCAATGTTTACACAGCACCGGAGCTGATACGATCTAGATTGAATACGTGGACGCTGGCGGATTCCCGTTTCCCCGCTTTTTCAGGGGGGTTAATGTAAACGGACAGTGCATCCGCGAAGAAAACGAGACAGATACGGTCTAGTGTAAACGTAGCCTAAAGCCAACACTGAAATGAATGCCCTGGCTGTTCAACAGAGAATCAAGGCCGATTTTGGTATTGAACTGAGCTTAACAAGCATACGCCGTGCTCGCAGACAAATGGGTTGGAAATTTTCCTCGACCCGTTTCTGTCCAATGCTGAAAGAACGCAACAAAGAGGCAAGGTTGCGACAAGCTTCTGAATGGAAGAAGTCGGGGGAGTTGTTTGACAATGTGCTATTCACTGACGAAACGACAGTCACATTGGAACACTTTGCAAGACAAAGTTTCCATAAAAAGGGACACTTCGTCTCAAAGCCACGACCAAAGCACCCACTGAAGCTGCATGCATGGGGAATGATTTCCCGATATGGAGCAGGTCCCCTTGTCATTTTTGAGGGAATAATGGACAGAGAATATTTTGAGGAGACCATCATAAAAGAATTTGCAGCACCATACATCAGGGAAAATTTTGGGACTGATCACCGCTTTTTCCATGACAATGACCCAAAGCACACCGCAGCTGCGGCTTACTTAGCATCAGAGGGCATCAACTGGGTTAAAACTCCAGCAGAATCACCGGACTTGAATCCAATCGAACTGGTTTGGCACGCCATGAAGGACTATATCCGCAAAGACGCAAAGCCAGGTACAAAGCAGGAGCTTATCAAAGTCATGCAAGTGTTCTGGAACACAAAAGTGACCGTGGATTTCTGCAACAGACTTATATCAGGTTTATCAAATGTAATCAATCTGGTTATTAGCAACAAAGGAGGGCATAGCGGGAAATGATACCCTGTCTTCAAATAGCGTACTCAGTTGAAATTTCTGATTTAAGATTTGTGATTACATGTGCACCTTTTTAATAAAAAAAAAAAAAGGCACGAACGTCTCTATTCTTGTTTTTAACTGTATGCCTATGTTGTAACATCGTTGTGCAGTCATGGAATAGTGCTGACCGGTGAACGGTCTGCATTGTTTATTTCACTGTGTATTTTCAACCTAATGCCTCACTGCCGCCATGGTTCCCTACGAAAAAAACAAGAACACTTATGCCGATAGAGTTATTGAGTCTCTTAATCAATTACATAATTACATACAGTAAATCTGACTCCAAACTGACACAAAGTGACGTGGCAACTGGCCCCCCATGTCCCCCCCCAATTAGGAGAGGCTTTCAGATGTACATGTCAGTGCTCTGAGCTAAACAAATGCAAATCTGGGGAACAGTTTTACTAGTCTTTTAGAAATGTGTTGCGTTCAACAGTTGTGTTGTGTTCAGAGCCGGCCCCTGGCATAGGCAATATAGGCAAATGCTAAGGGCGCTGCGTCCATCCAGGGGCGCAGAAACGGGGGGAGAAAAATTATGACTTCCACTATTCTGAAAACGAGTCAGCATTATAATGTCTTAGCCTAATTTAATTGTACAGCAAAGCATGTAGTCAGGGTGTGATTTGTCAAAAAAAGCGGGGTGGGGTGTGGTGGTGGTTGTTAATCATGAAACAATAAGCGCTCAAGTGCGCATCTGCGGCTATTCTCTGTTTTGGCCATGTAATAGCCTAAGTGTTGTTGGCTAAAGAGTGTTTTTGCATTACGTAGATACAGTAACTGACATAGATCTGTTGCTTGTTTTGAATATGGCTGCACTTGGAGCAGTCTGTCGGTGTCGTTGAGCAGTCTGGGCTGAAGTAAAGGTCTTTTATGCACCGAACACGTTTCACAGCGAGATATTCCAATGGTGCCTGGCACGTTTTTTTTTTAAATAAAACAAAGTTGCTTTGTTGATCTGTGTTCTCATTAAAATGACAGTTTAGCAGCTCATTCAAGCAACCATGTTGCGAAGAGCTTCCTGGAGGAAAATGTAATAAACGCGTTGAAAACAAGAAACAATCTCAGTGCGTCAAGACTGCAGGGAAACGAAACAAGCACTCAGATGTGTTCTCTTTGCCAGTGCCGGCGATTGCCTAGAGCGCAAAGTGTGCCCAGGGGCGCCAAGGGCGACCAAAACCCCACCAAAAAGGAGGGATGGAGTTATTGAATGGAGATGTTACCAAGTGCATCAGTGGTGTACAGTACAGTGTTTTCAACCACTGTGCTGCCGAACTCTAGTACCGCGGAACACTAGTGTGCCGTGAGAGATCACCAAGTGTACCGTGGGAAATTATAGAATGACTGTATATTGTAAATATTGGCAACAGCGTTTTAGTTTCAGTCAACATTTTCTATTGGTGATGTGCCTTGAGATTTTTTCATTGAAAAAAGTGTGCCCTGGCTCATGAAAGGTTGAAAACCTTTTTTACAACACCTCTGAAGCGGCTGGGGATGTAGAAATACGCGCTCCTTACCTCTGCTGTTACACTACCTGTGACAGTACTGTACTGTAGCTGCTGCTGAAAGAAGCTTTTCAAAATTAAAACTGCTGAAGACATACAGTACTTAAGGTCAACAATGAGTCAAGAACGTCTGAACGGGCTTGCTGTAATGAGCATCAACCAAGAGATCTCAAGAGAAATATCATTTGATGATATTATCAAGGAATTTGCCATTAGGAAGACCAGACGAGTCCCATTGTAATGTTACTTCAATAACAAAGTAATACAGTAATAGCACTTTTGTTTGAAAATACAGCCCATTGCTGTCCTAACAGGGTGCTTAAGTTTGCACAATTTAGAATTGTAGAATTTTTTATTCATTTAATTTGTGATTCATATCTCCATATAATGGGCAAAAACTCTTCCGCACCCTGTTCAAAGTGTAGTGCATGGACAATAAACAAGAAATTGTTTTTAGTTTCTTTTTTGCTATTAAAAGTTAAGTCATCTCTGAAGAATTAACAAATTAAATGAATAAAAAATTCTACAATTCTAAATTGTGCAAACTTAAGCACCCTGTTAGGACAGCAATGGGCTGTATTTTCAAACAAAAGTGCTATTACTGTATTACTTTGTTATTGAAGTAACATTACAATGGGACTCGTCTGGTCTTCCTAATGGCAAATTCCTTGATAATATCATCAAATGATATTTCTCTTGAGATCTCTTGGTTGATGCTCATTACAGCAAGCCCATTCAGACGTTCTTGACTCATTGCTGACCTTAAGTACTGTATGTCTTCAGCAGTTTTAATTTTGAAAAGCTTCTTTCAGCAGCAGCTACAGTACTGTCACAGGTAGTGTAACAGCAGAGGTAAGGAGCGCGTACAGTATTTCTACATCCCCAGCCGCTTCAGAGGTGTTGTAAAAAAGGTTTTCAACCTTTCATGAGCCAGGGCGCACTTTTTTCAATGAAAAAATCTCAAGGCACATCACCAATAGAAAATGTTGACTGAAACTAAAACGCTGTTGCCAATATTTACAATATACAGTCATTCTATAATTTCCCACGGTACACTTGGTGATCTCTCACGGCACACTAGTGTTCCGCGGTACTAGAGTTCGGCAGCACAGTGGTTGAAAACACTGTACTGAACACCACTGATGCACTTGGTAACATCTCCATTCAATAACTCCATCCCTCCTTTTTGGTGGGGTTTTGGTCGCCCTTGGCACCCCTGGGCACACTGCGCTCTAGGCAATCGCCGGCGCTGGTAAAGAGAACACATCTGAGTGCTTGTTTCGTTTCCCTGCAGTCTTGACGCACTGAGATTGTTTCTTGTTTTCAACGCGTTTATTATATTTTCCTCCAGGAAGCTCTTCGCAACATGGTTGCTTGAATGAGCTGCTAAACTGTCATTTTAATGAGAACACAGATCAACAAAGCAACTTTGTTTTATTAAAAAAAAAAAAAAAAAAGGTGCCAGGCACCATTGGAATATCTCGCTGCGAAACGTGTTCGGTGCATAAAAGACCTTTACTTCAGCCCAGACTGCTCAACGACACCGACAGACTGCTCCAAGTGCAGCCATATTCAAAACAAGCAACAGATCTATGTCAGTTACTGTATCTACGTAATGCAAAAACACTCTTTAGCCAACAACACTTAGGCTATTACATGGCCAAAACAGAGAATAGCCGCAGATGCGCACTTGAGCGCTTATTGTTTCATGATTAACAACCACCACCACACCCCACCCCGCTTTTTTTGACAAATCGCACCCTGACTACATGCTTTGCTGTACAATTAAATTAGGCTAAGACATTATAATGCTGACTCGTTTTCAGAATAGTGGAAGTCATAATTTTTCTCCCCCGTTTCTGCGCCCCTGGATGGACGCAGCGCCCTTAGCATTTGCCTATATTGCCTATGCCACGGGCCGGCTCTGTTTCTGGACGTGACAGACTTCCCTGTTGTTGTTTTTTTTATCAAGTAGCGAATAGCATGGGGGCAGGCAATGTACTGTACAGTACCAGCATTTTTGTCTAAACAGTTAGGGAGCTATGGCAGCAATTGTAATATTTCCTTTGTGTAGCACACTAGCTCTATACAACAGTCTGCAACCGTCTGGGTACTGAGGAGACAAGTTTCTCAAATTTAGAAATGGGAATGCTGTCCCATTCTTGTCTAATACAGTACAATGTGTCTCGCTAGGAAGGGCTGATTTTCGGCTGCATCCCAGGAAACTACAGGAACATGCCTGAAAAATCAGCTCTTCCAAGTCAAAGAAAAGGAGACGTCCGGTTTGCACCACTGCAGTAGGATTACGCCGTTATATTAGGCTTTCCTGATCGGTCTTCCTTCCTCACCCACCAATAAAAACACAGGAGATTCGAGATCACGTTCTTTCTGTTTATTTTTTCCATCATTAAAATATGATGTCCATCGTTGAATCACTTCCTGTAGGAGATAAAAACTGTAGCCTAAGCATGTAAATGCAAATAACTATTGGCATGAAAACGTGTCTATTGCACAGTTTTGCAACTTCATCTCCTGGGAATAGCCCCGGATCTCTCGGCCGTCATTTGAAAAAAAAAAAAAGCGAATATTATATTTGCTTGTACACAAGACTTTGAGCAGTGGCTGTGGCCACAACGCTCTGGCCAGGACAGCAATAATGCAACTTCGTAACCAGCGAAGACCGCAGATTCTGGTGTGCTCATGGCCACCTTCTGAATAATTTGTCACAAAATGTTACAAAGTTAAAATCGGTATTCTTGACGCTCAATGCGAAATGGTTTCAGATTATACTGTATATAGATTTGGAGTGACATCAACCAGTGAGCACGTAATGTTTCGCTCATTCCAGGTTAGTGAAAAGCAGTCGCGTTGCGGACTTTAGTGGTCTTGCTGCTGTCTCGTCAGCCAGCTACTGTACACACTTCACTTTCCCAGGACACCCTGCTGCACCCTGTGCTAAGAAACAGACAAATTGTGCTGTAGATTATTATGATGTTACCAGTAGCAAGCTATGATTGTTGAGATTGTTTGAGATAAAGATTTTTTAAAGATGAAAACAGAAACATAGCCAGTGCAAGCGCTGAGCCCCAGCAGGAGCCAGCTGCAGCTATTTACTGTTACAGTACTTATCTTGTTCTTGCATTAATCAGAATACGCACAGCTGCATCTGTGCAGCGCCCCTCTCCTCTCTCCGTTTGCTTATGGAGAAGTGCTTCTAAATTGCCAGCTTAGCTCGGAGCAAACTTCGTGTGACATACAGTACAGTAATGACAAAATCAATCCGCATTTAATAAAATGAAATAACTGGTGAATATAATGGGAATGCGCAAACAGAAAAGGGAAGTAAGAACACATTATTTTACCGTTGTACTCCACATACAGTACAGTATGCGCAGCGCCAGATGTAGGCAAACAGTCACCAATAAAATGAGCAACAGCTCAAATAACCCGATGTTGATACATTGCCCAACACAAAGGGAAAGTCATGCCAGTTTTGTAGGAAACCTGGAACATGTTGAAGTGGATGTTTTGAGAAGTGTTTATGTTCGTATTGTTTTCCCCACGCGATGCCTGAATAATCCACGTCAACTGTCTGTCTGTTATAACAAATGAATGACAGACATTACAAGGCCGTACAGCTAACTAATATTGCATAGTTAATCATCGGGACTCAGTGTAAACAAATCAGCATTATTGAACAAACGAATAACAACCCAGATATACCACCAACGTTTAGAGCAATGCGCCGTATTGGCGTAATATCGCCTCAGCTCAAGTCAGGTTTTGGACATGGTACTGTAAGCGAGAAAACTGCACTTCTTTCAACGGGACTTAAACTCTGGTTTATTGCCATCCTCTTCAGAAACGTTGATCTGGCTTGTCAATGCAACTTCACAAATCACTGCTCCTCCCCGTGGAAAAAAATGGTATTGCAGCTGTGTTTTTTAAGGGGCGTTGCCAGTCCAGGCTTCATCAACACGTCATGTGTGGAGGATTACGATACGGGCACGGCCCTCGCACGGACCCCGCACGGACCAAGCATAGTGCGGGCATGGAAACAGGCAAACAAATGAATGGCTTCTACTGTACATGAAGCCAAAGAAGTGCTCTTTCATGTCAGGTCTCCTTTTGAATGAGCACTGGAGAGAGGAGAGTCTCTGGGAGGTCTGTTCTCTGTTATTAGAAAGGGACTTGTGAGGTGAATGAAAAGGCAGCGGTGCCACCCAGTGATTTTCGTCATCCATGTACACTTAGTTTTCCACTATTCTGAGAAAGTTGTTGTCATCCACTGACATGGCTGGTTTGTCTTCTTCAGGTGTTTTTCTGAAACAAACTTTCCCCCAGACCATCTAGACATGTTTCATGAAAGATCTCCTGGCCATGAGATAGCGTTTGAAGACTACACTGGACTGGACCCTTTACTCTCTCCTTAATGTGAATATTGTTGGGACATGGCTTAAGGAAAGAGAAGTGTCCATTTTGAAGGACATGCGTCTTGTAGCCTTTGACTTCCTCTGTCTTGTGAGCAACACCCAAGGATAACTCTCCAACTATTACCCAGCCAAGGTCAAGGCGCTGGGCGTACAGTGAGTTGTGAGGCCCGTTACACTGTTCACGTACCTTGTGCAAGCTCAAAATGCCTCTGCCCAACAGGAGGAGAATAGGAGCACCAATATCGAGAGGAGGGATCTTATTGGCCACAGGTCTGAGGTGAGGAAAATATTGGGTGAACTCCGGAGTTGGGATCTCTAATCTGTCATCAGGTAGGTTGCTACATTCTAACAAAGTGGGAAGTTTCACCTTGGTTTTCCCATCGAGTGACTCCACCATAATGTTACTCGCTTTCTTCCCTGCAGTCTCTACTGTGCCAGAGCATGTTTGAAGAGTATAGGGGGCTGCACTGCTGTTAATGTCTAATAGATCAAAGAATTGTGATTTTACTAAAGACCAGTTGCTTTGGTCATCAAGTACTTCATACACCCTGTGAAACTTACTTGGATGGTCGGCATGGTAAACCTTGACCAAGCAGATTTTTGAGCAGGATCTGGGCTTGGTTGTACCACCACATATTTCTGTACACTTGGAAGTGACTATGGGGGGTGTTGGTTCTTCACACTCCCCGCTTTGCTCGTCCTCAGGTGTGGACTCAGCCTGCTCACCAAGCAACAAAGGAGCCGGACCAGGATGCATTGCTGTGGTCTGTTTGTTGCTTTCACACTCCTTGCATTTAAGCATTGCTTTGCAATCTTTAGCCATATGCTTGGTGCTGGCACATCATCAAAAAATTCTCCTTTAAATATGTTTTCCTTTCATCAAGATGCTTTCTTCAAAACCCATGGCATTTTTACAGTGGGTGAGGTTTATTATGTATAGGACATTGCTTGTCCGGTTCGTCCTTCTTGGCAGCTGTGTGAGCCTGTGGGGCAGTAGTTGTGGCAGTGACTGCAGTTTTTCTAACTGTCACGGTTGTTTTGGGGAGGTGTTTTGGTGCCTTTTCAACCTTCACGTGGCTTGGGGTAGAGGAGAGGCTAAATGTAAAACTGGGGTCGTTGCGGGTCTTGGCCTGGGAACATACAAAGTTGACAAAAAAAGCTTCATGGTGGGAAGAGGACATGACAATCCTCTTTATATTTGGATCCCTGCATGATCCAGTGTTCCCGTAGGCAGAAAGGAAGCTTTTTGACTATTTGATTAACACCCCTCGATGTGTCTAGGTATGCGAGTCCAGGCAAGAATCCCTCAGATTTAGCAGCATCTAGCTCTCTTAGCAAGTCACCTAATTCTCTGAGCTTGTATGTGTCTTTGTTAGAGATGACTGGGAAAGTCTCTCGTCTTCTCAGTAGGGCACTTTCGATCAACTCTGGGCTTCCATACATTTCCTCCAAGTGCTGCCATATCATAAACACACCTGCTCTAGGATTATTAACATGCGCTACCTTATCTGCTTGATTGAACTGATGACTCAAGGCTGAGCCATTTGACGAGGAGGTTGAGCTCTTCGTGGTCAGATAGATTTAGCTCCTTTGTGGCTGCTAGGAAAGATGATTTCCATGCCCAGTATTTTTCTGGACAATCATCAAAGGCAAGGAGCCCAGACCTCATCATCTCTTTTCTCACAAGATAATGAACTAGGTCAGGGGTCTGAGGAGTTAAAGGTGAGTATGTCTTATAGTAGACCTGATCAGGGGTATGCTGAGTTGTAGGTAAGTATTTCTTACACTGAGCTTGGTCAGGGGCTTGAAGTGTAGCAGCTGGGTATTCCTTTGGGGTGGAAGGATCCACAGACAAGTATTCCTGCTTTGGGGAAAAAATACCTTAGGGGTAGGGGGAGGTGAGTAGCATTCACCTGCAATGGGTTTCTAGTTATCTTCCTCCTCAAGTGACTCGTACACTGAGTTTTGTGCACTGATGGGGGTTTTATGTTTTTATCATGTAGGTGCCCTGTCACACTACGACGTTCTCACCAGCGTTCGAGTAACGTGTTGCGAAACGCAGAGGAACGTCGAGAACGTTAGAAAAAAGTTACAAGAAAGTTAGACGAGCGTCGGCAAACGTTGGGGAATGTCGAGGGACGTCGGCGAACGCTGAGGGTGAAAAATAGTTTTGGGTGTGCACAAAAATTCAGGACGTTCTATCAAAACGCTACTTACACGTTAGAGGAACGTTACACGAAAGTTTGCGGGCGTTACTCGAACGTTACTCGAAAGTCAGGACGTTCCCTGGACGCTAGGCGGACGCCGGCCCATCAGGGTCGAGTGTCCAGCGCGTGCCTAGCGCTTGGGTAACGCTTGCCTAACGCCTGTGTAACGTCCATCGAACGTCTGTCCAGCGTGTCGCCAACGTTTTTCAGCGTTCGTCAGCGTTCGCCGAGCGTTCTTAACGCTCATGTAACGCTCTTTCAACATCTTTCTAACGTCTGTCAGCGTTCTGAATTTTTCCAGCGTCTGTGTAACGTCCATGTAGCATCCTTGTAACGTGCCTGTAACCTACTGGTAGCGTTCAGGAGCATTTGGCAGGCACTTGCCAGAAATATATTTAAAAGGGGCTTGCAGAGGCCACCGACAGTCCTGTTGGAACTTTCACAGAGTGAAGACTTCCGAACAATGACAGACCAAGAGAAACACCAGTATGCTGTTGCTGCTCTCATGCATCACAACAACCTCCTGCAGTTGGCATTGCACCAGGTTAAGATGTCCAAGGCAGAGGCAAAGAAGAAAAGGAAGAGGAGAGGGAGAAAGAGCTGGGTGAGACCCTGGATAGGAAGGCGACCACAGTTTGGTGTTTATGACAAGCTGATGGCTGAACTCCGAGCTGAAGACCAAGCCTCCTTCCACAACTTCCTGCGCATGCCAGCAGTGATGTTTGATGAGCTGAGACAGAGAGTTGGTCCCAGGATCACCAAGAAGGACACTCGCTTTAGACCGGCCCTCGACCCTGGTATGAAGCTGGCCCTGACTTTGCGACACCTTGCCTCTGGTGACAGCTATGCTTCACAGAAGTTTGCCTGGAGAGTACCTCACAACACACAGTCACTGGTGGTCAGAGAGGTTTGCCATGCCATACTGGACGAGTACCTGGATGAGATGCTGACCTGCCCCAGTACGCCAGAAGAGTGGAAGGAAGTTGCTGACAGATTCTATCAGAGGTGGAACTTCCCCCATGTCCTGGGAGCACTAGATGGCAAGCATGTGGCCATTAGGTGTCCTGCAGAGAGTGGCTCCTTGTATTACAACTACAAGGGGTTCTATTCCATCGTGTTGCTGGCCCTTGTGGATTCTGACTACAAGTTCCTGTGGGCAGATCTTGGAGGCCTGGGATCAGCATCCGATGCCCAGATCTACAACTCCAGTGAGCTGAAACATGGAGCTGAAGAAGACCTGCTTGGGTTTCCACAGCCTATACCTCTCCCACAAGACACTACAGATGTTCCATACTTCTTCATTGGAGATGACGCCTTTGCCCTGAGAGCCTACATGATGAAGCCCTACAGTCTCCGTGGTCTATCACAGGAGGAGCGCATTTTCAACTACAGACTGTCGAGAGCCAGGAGGGTCGTGGAGAACGCCTTTGGGATCCTTGCCAACAGGTTCCAGGTGATTCTTGGCACTATGCAGCACAAGCCAGAGACTGTGAAGCTGATAGTGAAGACCTGCTTGGTCCTTCACAACTTGATGAGGGTCAGATATCCAACACTGCAGAACCAACAGCTGGACCAGCCAGAAGGTCCAGAAGAAGACTTTGTGCCTGGTGCCTGGAGAGATGGCTTCAATATGGAAGACACACAGGTTGTTGCAGGCCCCAACACTGCGACCAAAGAAGCCAAGAAGCAGAGGAACCTCATCAAGCACTGGGTCAACTCCTCAGCTGGGGCACTGGACTGGCAGGACAGGATGGTGTAGACCTGGACCCTAGTGTTGCAATGCAGAATGGACTTAATATAGACTATACTTTTTGGTAGAAACTGAAATATTGTATGTGTAACTTAATTACAATGACTTATTTGTCGATAACAGTAATAATAAAAGTAATTGTGTGTGTCATTTCGAAGTAATTATTTTTACTGATCGCCCTACTTTTTTAGCCAATCTGTTCTAGGCATGATCTCTTTTTCAATTATTTATTTTACTGAGTTCCTGGTCGACCCCTTTTCACGTAACCAAACGTATAAAACAGTATTAATAAATGTCATAGTTTTATTTTGTATTGTTTTATTCTTTTTCATTTTTTTAACTTTATTTTTTTTGGGGGTATTTTGTATTTTTTTATTATATTTTTTATTTTATTTTAGATTTTACTTTTTTTTTATTTTAAAATAAAAAGTAAACTCAAAAATAAAATAAAAAATAACATAAAATAAAATAAAACAGATAAAATAAACGAAAAATATAAAATAAAACATATACAATAAACGAAAAATATAAAATAAAACATATACAATAAACGAAAAATATAAAATAAAACAGATAAAATAAACGAAAAATATAAAATAAAACATATACAATAAACGAAAAATATAAAATAAAACATATACAATAAACGAAAAATATAAAATAAAACAGATAAAATAAACGAAAAATATAAAATAAAACATATACAATAAACGAAAAATATAAAATAAAACATATACAATAAACGAAAAATATAAAATAAAACAGATAAAATAAACGAAAAATATAAAATAAAACATATACAATAAACGAAAAATATAAAATAAAACATATACAATAAACGAAAAATATAAAATAAAACAGATAAAATAAAAGAAAAATATAAAATAAAAAATATATTTTACTTTTTATTTTATTTTTTATTTTATCTTTTATTTTATATTTTATTGTATATTTTTTATTTTACCTTTTATTTTTTATTTTATCTTTTATTTTATTTTATACTTTTTTTTACTTATTTTATTTTTTATTTTTTTTTTCCATTATTTTTTTGGGGGGGAAAATATTAAAAACAAGAAATTGAAAGTTTCACGCAAGAAACAGGCAAAGTTCAAACTATGTACAACATTTATTTACAGATTCCTAAACAAAAAGTTCTACGAGTCAGTCTCTGGGTCCACTGGTGGCTGTGGAGTGTTGAGCGTGTCAGTCAGAGAGGTAGCCGTGGACGGGGTGGCAACTGGACCTGGACTGTCCAGGGTGCTGAATAAGTCGCTGACACTGGCTGCTGTA
The DNA here is from genome assembly GCF_027579695.1 of Neoarius graeffei. Taxonomy (NCBI): domain Eukaryota; kingdom Metazoa; phylum Chordata; class Actinopteri; order Siluriformes; family Ariidae; genus Neoarius; species Neoarius graeffei. Next base: position 95,802,950 of record NC_083569.1, read on the forward strand.
GACACTCCGGTGGGGAACACGGTAACGTCCGTGGCGGCACAAGTGACAACCAGGGCTGGAGAGCTGCTGCCTTGGTTGCTCTGGTCCATGGTGTGTCTGGCAGAGCTGATGGCCGTAGAGACGGAGGCATGGGTGGTGGCTGGTGCTGTCAGCGTGTGGAAGACGGGAGAGTTCCTACTCTGTGGCTGGAAGAACCTCTGTGGCTGGTAGTAGGAGTGAGGCTGCTGGAAGGACGAGTGAGGCTGCTGGAAGGACGAGTGAGGCTGCTGGAAGGACGAGTGAGGCTGCTGGAAGGACGAGTGAGGCTGCTGGAAGGACGAGTGAGGCTGCTGCTGGTGGTATCTGGCCATCCACTCCCTGGTCTGTGACTGCCAAGGAGTGCCAGTGGGCGGGTTGTCATGCCACTGGCTAGGGTCCGGCTGAAACATGTCGCTCTGGGCTTGCCTGGTGGTTGTGATGCCAGGAGGGGGGGCCGACCGACATGTAGCTGAGAAGGTCGGCAGGTCCTCCTCTTCCTCTTCACTGTCTTCATCCATCAGCCGCGTGAGGATCATGTTGATACTGGCCCTGGCCTTCTTGAACTTCCGGCTCGACATTGTGAGAAGGCTGTCCCTCACGTAGTTCGCAAAGGTTGACTCAGGGGTCACTGCTGGAGGCTGGAACAAACCCCTGAGTATAGCCTCTGACTCCTTGACCTTCTCCTGCAGGGTAGCCAACACGTCATCCTCAGTGGTGGTATCCTCATCCTGTCCAGATCGTCCGGGCCTCTTGGAACTGCTGCTGCTGGAGGCTGCTGTGGCAGGTGTGGAAGATCTGGAAGGTATGGCAGCACACTCCGTGATAGAAGGTCCAGATACCGGTAAATCCTCCTGGACAGTTGCTGCAGCTGAGGCTCTGCTGGGTAGGATGGGCTTGGCTGGCTCCGGTCTGTGTCGCACTACCTCCTGCAGGAACCTGAAGTTGTTGAGCACCCACTCGTCCCTCTCTGTTCTTCTTGGGGCACCGTCACCGCTCTTGTGTTTCAGGAGTCTGGTGTTCTTATCCCGCAGTGACCGGAACCAGCCCTTCAAGTGCTTCACCGTCTTCTGCATCTTCTCTGCCTGGGCCTCCCACAACTTCTCCTTGTTGGTGATCTTGTGGTAAGCCTGGAGCTTAGAGTCCCACAATGTCCGGTTCTCTTGTAACCACTCGACCATGATGGCCTCATCAGATTCAGAGAGGCTGTAATTTATCCTGTCACTCTTCTTCCTCTTGCCTCTGTCCTGTGAGGAGGCTGCTGACAAGCTTCTGGAGGAGGAGGAGGAGCAGCTAGACCCTGGAGACCCTGGAGAGGCTGGAGATGGCGACTGGGACCTGGAGGGGGTGACTGTTGCCCTCTTGTTCTTCGGCTGCTTCTGCTGCTGGCTGCCTGCTGGCTGGCTGTCAGCCTCGCTTTCAACAGGAGGGGGATGGACCTCTGCAGTGATGGAAACAACCTCCTGGCTGGGAGAGGATGCTGCTCGTCGGCCCCTGCTGCTGCCCCGACCTCTGCTGCTGGCCCTCTTGCTCTTGGGAGGCATACTTCTTTTCTTTTTCTTTCGTTCGTTCTTCTTCGTTTTGCGATGTTGACTGCGCGGTGGTTGAAATGGAAGTGATGCACTCTGGCCAAAAGCCCCCCCTTTTATACTGCGCGTCCAGCCGCAGGTTGGCGAAACGTCACAGGAACGTCACACAAACGCTCCACGCGTTACTCGAACGCTACAGGAACGCTAGGCAGACGCTGTGGAAACGTCGAGAACGTCAGCTAGACGCTGGACAAACGTCGAGAACGTTACCTGGATGCAAGGCAGACGCTACCCAAACGCTATGATAACGCTATCAAAGCGCTGTGGACGCTATGAGAACGCTAGGTTTTGCTGCTATTTTGGACCACAAACGTCGCCTGACACTGAGGGAACGTTGGCTGAGCGTTACCCAAGCGTTACAAGAATGTTACAACATCGTTGACCTAGAAACTTAATTTGAAGAACGTCGACGTTCCCCGGCGTTTCGCAAATTTTTAAAAACGCAACCAAACGTCGAACAAAACGCTATAGTGTGACAGGGCCCTAGGATTGGCTGCAGTGGTGTAGCATCTTGAAACTCCTGTTGAGCATGTTGTTCAAATGGCTGAGTTTCTATATAGTCTCTGGTGCATTTTATTGGATCTTCAAGAGTTAAATCCTGTAACTCACCAAGAGTGTCTCTTTCCATCTGTTCATCTGCTGCTGCCTCTTTGTATATTGCTGCCTCTTTTGATGCTGCTGTAGCTTCCTTCTCTTGCTTCAACATGTGAAGTCTTGCCTCTATCAAAGCCTTTTCTTTCATCATGGTTGCCTCCTTTTCTGCATAGAACACCTTTATTGTTGCTGCTTTGACCTTGGCTCTAGCCCTTGTCGCAGCGGTGCTGACAGATGTACATATTGAGGTTCTGGAGGACTTGTGAGAAGTTGAGACTCAGGACCTCGTCTGCAGCTGAGACTGTTGATATCCACATGACAGGAAAAGACAACAAAACTCTGTGAACAGTACGCAGAAGCCTCATTTTACTGTTCTGTCCTGGCAGATACGTCACTTGTACTGTTGGACAGATAGCGAAAAGACTCAGTAGGCTTGACTCCAGGTTGAGTGTGTTTTACTGAAATCTTCTTGAAAATTGTGAAATGATAGATCTACTCCAAGGATCGGACAAACAACTCTGTGGTGGAGCACTTAGTCTGCATGTGCACTGGTCGATTACTGTATATCATTAAAGGCGCAATACCAGAAATCACCAGAAGTCACTAATATCACTCAAACAGTGACAGGAGTCAGAACAACTCCCCTTTGGAATTTATGGTGTAGAAATCTCATTAATCCTCCTTGAAATGACACCACTTTCACACCATTTTGAGTAAAATAAGCACAAGCTATGTTGTATTTGGAGTACTGCAGACCAGAGAGACATGCTGAGTGATTATCAAAGGGTGGCAGGTTCGACTCTGTCTCAGTGATGCATGTATTTTAAGCATTCACACTTTAATAAATAAAGCCCACTTTAGACACACTACAGTCAATAAACCATCTCCAGGCTGTGATTAACCTGCCAGGTACGGGTAACTGTCATCAACCAGCCAATCGACTCATGCTAAACAATACAGCACTGTCCAAAAGGCAGCCTGAGTTTTATTTAAATTTTGTCTTGGATGTTTATTTTATGCCTTCCATATGATCAGTAAGAAAGAGCAAATATAACTGTCCTAATGTTCAATTTAATAATTCCAGAGAAATGGCTGTATGTTGTAAAAGAAAGTAACATATTAAGTTCGACGTCTTTTCAGACTTAATAGAGGCAAGACCTGTATTTTGAAATGAAACTGAAATGTAAATTAATACTTTAGATAAGATTTTTAATTATATTATTAATTTTTTATCCATAGTATTTTCCCCTCCAGTTCTATCACATGGAAAAGCTCCACTGTCGGTACTGAAGCTCCTCAGCAGTGTCGTTGCAGCCTCTCCGTATGTGCTGGTGACCATCATTCTGGCAGTGAAATGTTACAGAGCTCGAAGTAAGAACTCTGTGTTCTTCATTAGCCAGAAAATTAGACCCGAACATTAAATAAGAGGCTAATTTAAAGTGTTCATGATTGTGTTTTACAGCTAAACCTGATGAGGACAACAGACCATACAGAGTGATAGAAGCTGAAGCGTCTGTCTGAGTGTCAAGTTTTTATATTATTTTTATAATCTAGCTTTAAATCACAGCAGCTTCCAGTGCGGCAGAGAACACGTTCATGCATGTGCTCTGTCAATGAGGACAGGTTTAGTGATGAATGATTTTGGATGAAAGATTTAAATTCATGCCTTTTTTTTGGGGGGGGAGGGGGGTATTCCTGATACATTTGCATGCATTTATTTTCCCTATTTAAGCTTTACACTGTATTATTGTGTTTGCAGCTATATTAATTTTGTTAAATTTGAAGATGATTATTTTTATATTGTAGCCAGCATTTACTCAGTTTAGCATTTGCTCAGGGATAAATATACAGGATGGTTTGATGCAGTGTAATATTTTAATGAAATTAACTAAGGCTTATTTTCTAATATTTTATGAAGTAAAAACCTGGGATACATTTTGTTGTTTAAAAACATTCTCATGGGATTGAAGTGTGCTTTTGTTCTGAAACATTTGAATAAAATCAATAAAATATGTTTAAAAAAAATGTTCAGGTTTTACTAAATAAACCATGGGAATTATCGAGCAAAAGACCTGGGAACCCTGACACATACTAACTCCCAGTTAGGTGTAAAAAGCCATTTTTACTTTTATTCAAGTTTTAACACTGTGACAATAGCTCTGAAAATCTCATGATGTACAGTTCATTTAACACCTCATTGTTTTTCATCAGGCTTAATGACTTAAAATCACTCCCATAAATATTATATCAAAATATTACATCAACTGCAGAGACTTAGGATATCGCTTCAGGAATCCTAAAAGCCTTACAGTAAAATTCAATGCTTTTTTCATATTCAGTTGTATTTACACACAGTAAACCACATCACATTAATATAAAGATTTTAACATATTCAAAAATGAATAAAATCATAGTCCATCACAATGACATCATTGGTATGAAGTCTGCTCAGGAGTAGTTCAGCACTTTTGGTCCAGAACAACGTTTCCCATCAGCCCCGGCATTTCACCTTCATCACCTGAGTCACGTTGTGATCTAATGAGCACCTGTTTTGAAGTTTTGTCTTTGGTAGTATGTTATATCGAGCTTTTGTCACCTTCAGTTTGTGTTTTATGTATGTTTCCATGTTTACTTAGACTTAGAAAACTTTAATATCCTCCAAGAGGCAATTTCTGGTATAGTACAGAACATATAGCCACTTTAAAAGCACATCAAATAAACAGAAACAACAAGAATCCAAATCATCTACAGCAACCATCAAAAGTCCAAACAGACATTTAAAGTGAATATCAGTAACTGTACACCTGAACACAGACCATTAAAAGCATATCAATAGACAAAAACCACAATCATTCTTACTCACATGGAAAACTGTGTACCAGTAACTGTAATAAAACTACTGAGTATACTGCACATCCCCTAGTATCCATGTATTCAAGTCAACTTTATTGTCAAATATGCTATACATGCTTGACATACAGCACAGATGAAATTTCAGTCCTCTCTGACCCACGGTGCAAACAGGCAATACAATAAATAAAAATAAAAATAGAATAATTGAAAAAACAAACAAACAATATAAACAGTATAAACACTCTAGATAGGAACTAGACATAGACTAAACACTCAGACAAACAATATAAACAGTATCAATAAACAGTATAAACACTAGATAAGAACTAGACATAGACTAAACACTCAAACAGACAATATAAACAGTATAAACACGCTAGATATGAACTATTCATATCCAATAGTCTATTGTTTTCCAATTCCCTGAGTTTATGTATTACCCCAGACTCCCCATGGCTACTACATCTTGTTGAAATTACTATAGGACTAAAATTAAACTGAAATAAAAATAAATAAACTGGAAAAAATAAAGATATAAACTAATGAAACCTATCACACTTCTCATCCTCAATTTTTTTTGTGTGTGTTTTCTCCATACCAAAATTATCCATCTCTTGCCAAGCATGAAAGTTATCGGTACCCACTGTCTCAAAACAGGTGAAAAATTAATTCACTTTCTCGGCTAAAGAGAGGCACACCTTTTCCTCAGGACAGGGGTCTGATATTTCCCTCCATTAAAGGGGGTATTTGCTATTGTTGTGCCAGTCCATCCTGCCCTCGCGTTGCCACTGCACCTTGTCCCTGTACTGCCATTTGGCCTCCTTGTTTACCTTCCTTTCCTGCAGTGTTCCTGAAGTAAAAACTCTCATTTACTTTCTCCTTTAATCCTTTAGTCACCCCAGGCATGTTGTTTGGGTACACTCTGCTGGTCATTATTGGAATAACTGCACCCACAGAGAAGTCTATGTAGCCCAAGATAACTTCTGTCATCTCCTTTACTTCAACAGAAGAATCCTCCAAGATGTTCCATGATGTACACTCAGAGTTCCCTTTCAGAGTCTCAACACTGTCCACACCTGGATCTGCTTTTCCACAGACTTCACCCTTTTCAGAATCTGTCTATTGGTGGGTCTAAGAAGGACAGTATTGTGGTCTGAGCCACCCGGGGGGGTTATGGCAATGGATGAGAACATGCTGTAGGAATGGAGCCATAAAATAACTCAATGGTTTTGTTTTTTTCTTGTAGGCTAGGTGACATACTGAGAATGGATAGAATCTATCTATCTATCTATCTATCTATCTATCTATCTATCTATCTATCTATCTATCTATCTATCTATCTATCTATCTATCTATCTATCTATCTCTGTCTATAGTTAGTCAAAATTATGTTAACACGAATGGATTATTGTTCTCCTGAATGTGTGGTGTGCCGTGACCGCTGCTGGTGTAATTGGGCCCTACTTGCAGTTGCTTGCTAGTTTTTGTGTGTTGAACACGATGGTGAACAGTTTGAGACCGTCTTGTAAATAATCTTGCACACATATGATGTATGTTTTGTGAATAAATGGTTTATACCATTTAAGTTGTTAACATAATTTTGACTAACCCTGTGTGTGTGTTGTATAGATAGACTGGGCAGCACGGTGGTACAGTGGTTCGCACTATCACTTCACAGCAAGAAGGTTCTGTGTTCAAGCCCAGTGGTCAACAGGGGCCTATCTGTGTGGAGTTTGCATGTTCTCCCTGTGTCTTCATGGGTTTCCTCTGGGTGCTCCAGTTACCCCCACAGTCCAAAGACATGCAGTTAGGCTAACATGCTACTCTAAATTGTCCATAGGTGTGAATGTGAGTGTGTGAGTGCGCAGAAAGGAACTGGCAACCCTACTGCTGAAATTCTGGCCAAATCAACCAAACATGGTTCACCGCAAGCCTGGATTGGGTTCGGCAGTGACGATGACGACAATAGCTAGACTACAATTCTTAAAATCAGCCATAATGTTGGGCAATATTAAAAGTGATATCTACTGCTTGATGCATATTTGCTTTTTGATGAATATAAACAACAGTGAGAACTATTTGTGGGAACTCACAGGGAAGATAGGAGAGGTACAGGGACATTATCAGTTCAATATCAGGAGTACAGATATTCTTTTTCACCACTGTTATTTTGCACCATCTGTCATTTATCATGATGCACAAAACCTCCTCTTTGCCTGTAGTCTCTCTGCGCCGGTCCATGTGCATGACAGTAAATCAGTCCGAACAAATGTCAGAGTTCGGCACGGTCTCGCTACACCAGGTTTCAGAAAAGGTGAGAACACAAGCTTCCCTATATTTGTACAAGTAATTAGTGTCTCTTCGATGCTCATCCTCTTTTCCTTTCATTGATTGAATGTTTGAGAGAATAATGGTTGGGAGCAGAACTTTTGTTTTCCCCCTCTAAGTTTTTGTCGCACCCCTCCATTCTTTCCTCTTCTCCTCGTGTCCATCATAAAAAATCCTGGACTAATTCCACTCCCTTGAGTAGGAGCTGTGTTGCAGGGGGTCTCTGCCATTGCATACGTGTTAATCTCATGTTCTCGCTGGTTAATTTGCAACATTGCTTACAAACTTAAGTTTTAGCAATAAAAGTAACCTCCATACACTCATCATGTTGCCTTGTAGTCTGTTGCATAAACCAGCACATCCACTACCTCTCAGAAATACTACCTACGTTCATTAATATAATCACACTCAAAAGGTTCCTGTTGTACAGCACCATCACATATCTACTATATTCATATAATTTAATAATTATTACTGGATAAACATAGAAATGTACCAAGATCTGGGTTGCATGCAGAGTATGAATGTTACTCACCATGAGTTGATGCATTTTAGCATTTCAATCAACACACACATCAATAAAATTATTACACAGATGTCCATTAATAAAGCCTCTCTCCATGATTAATTCTGTCTCAGTGAGCTGTGCTGGGTTAAAAGTAGACGGCCTTTCGAGTTCATAAAATCGGTGAAATTTAGTTCCCTCTGAAATTTGGCCATTGTGATACATGTTCATTTTTGTAATAACTTAAAAAAAAAAAGGCCATTCTGTGGATGGGAAGTTATTTAATTTGAGGGGATTCCAAATAATGTGCATGAAAATGCTCGCTTTGCGCAGTCAAGCAGACAGAGGAAGTCTGTGTGCGCATGTGTAGGTTTACCTGTGGTGTCGTCTTCGTCTTCATCTTTCAGTTTTTACGGCAGCTGGCATCTAGTGTTGCATTCCTGCCAGCTACAGGTTTACCTTGACCGTGCACTGACAGTTACATCATTCTATCACTAAACAAACAGCTGATCACACCAAGGTGCTCGCTGACTGCCGGTATTTATTAGTTTGGTCCTGCGCTTCCTTTCCTTCGCAACATAACGTCTTTTCTTCTCGCTTTCCGTTACTGTAGTTGGTTCTTTCACATTTCATTCGCACACTCATGTCCACGATTGTTCTCTCCTGTTTCAAATTTGTATCCCACAATGCCTTGCGCGAACAGGGAAAGCCCACCATGTCATGCGCTGAGGTCACGGTGAAGCAAGAAAAAAATAGTGGAGAATTTAGGGCCAAGGGGCTCTAAATTCATTCCTTGTTCTTTTTTGGGGAAAAAAGGAATAAAATCGGAAGTCTGTTATCCGAATCAGTAGCTTTCAGTCCACGAAAAAAAGATGTCAGGGAAAATTCTTTTTATGACCTAAATGTGAAAAATCTGAAAGGCAGTCTACCTTTAATGTTAGATGTCACTGCAGCATCAATAGCATCAAATCTAACTGTTGACGCATTACTTTGTGCCACCAATAAATGCATCCATTTCGAGTTATCTCCTTTCTGAGCTCCCTGTGTTTGACCTACACAGGGAGCTCAGAAAGGAAATAACTCGAAATGTGTCCATAACATCCACACACTGTTAAAAAAGTCAGTAAAATCAACAGTAAAATTCTGTGAAATCACGGCATGAAAATTCTGTTAAGCAAAATACAGTGATATTGTGTTTATTTACCAGTACGATGTTGTATAATGTCGAACCGAAAATTATTGTAAATTTTAAAATAAAAAATTGCAAATAATATTGTATTTTATTGTGGAAAACACACATTTTTGTATTTTGTACAGAGAAAAGTTGTATCCTTCACAACAACATAAATTATCTTTTTTACATTTTAGCAGTGTAAAGATAACATTTAACGTCCGTGATTATTAAATCCAGACAAATGTCTGTGAAATTAACATTAAGATGCTGTAAAATCATGACATCAAAAATCTGTAACAAGAAAAACAGTGAATCAGTGTATAATTTAAAGCAATATATTGTTAAAAAACAGAACAATGAATAATTGGCAATTTTACACTTAGTATATGTGAAAAGGATCATATTTCCTTGTAGAATTTATATGTTACTGTATTATAAACATAGAAAAATTTTAATATTTGAACCAACGCAATAGTTAAAATTACAATATGGCTTGTTTTAAATAACTGAAATAAACTGCAGCCTATAGCATTTTACAAATTCATATGTTGTGATTTCCAGTTAAATGCTGTAACTAGTATAACATGAAGAAGTCTAGAATCAATATAAACTTGTTGAGAACTGAGATCTATTTCACAGCTTAGCATAGCATTTTTCAAACTGCAGGTACCAATCACAGAGCAGCACCGTTTGTGAACTCTTCTGTCATTGGACGCTACTTTATCGCGGGAGAAATTGGCGCGGAGCATACAGACTTGGAGTTGTGGGAGCAGAGGTACTGAGGAGCAGATCGCAGAGAGGAATATCGAGGAGGAGCAGAGAAGAGTAGGAGCGGGGACAGAGGAGCCGCGGCGTGGAGGAGCAGAATGGGCGTCGCCACCATTGAATGTGAAGGGGACATGTCCCCCTCACATTTCATAATTCTTCGTTTGGGACCCCCCCCCATTTAACATAAAATATGAGTTCACCCAGCGCCGTTTCTATTGCTTCGTGAAAGAATCCATTCCACTTGATCGATAAGAGAAAACACAGAGCACTGAAAATCCACTCCGGGTTTTCCGGGCGCTCCCTACAACAGCTCACCGCGCGCGAGGGAAGCGAATCTCAGCGCGAGCACAGAAATGTTGGTGCAGCTGCTGGAAAGTGGAGGAGGTGACGTCATCCCCATTGCAACCTCACCAGTGGCGGTTCTAGACCAAAATTACTAGGGGGGCCGAGGTGGGGCCAGTGTTTTTTCAGGGGGGGCACATAAGGAAAAAACATGGCAATATTTAAGCGTTCAAAATGTTTTGTTTAGTTTATTTAAAACCAAAACAAAATACATTGAGCATAAATACAATGAGATAAACATTCTGTCTCAATAGCCTAAACATAAATTGTGCTCAATAAATCTTAAAACCATGTCTCTCTTTTTTGTAAAAAAAAAAGATTTCTATTTTTGCATACAATGAACCTTTTATCTGTCCAATGACACTTTAAATTCACAGCATGAATGAATTTTCTTTTTCACAGCATGAGACTTGAATATACAATCACTATATCTAAATCACACTGTCATCATCTCACTCTTTCTTTATGTACAGCAGGGGGGAAAAATAGAAAGAAAAAATAAATTCACATACAGTGGTCTCAGAATCACCCTATAGCATTCACAGCAGGCTGAAACACTACAGCAACAAGATTCTGCGATTGTGACTCCTTGAGAAACGGTCTACAAATGCATCAAGGTTCAAAGCCTTGGACCTTCTGGATTCAATGCTGAGCACACCAAGATTGCTTAGACGCTCCTCACTAATGGTGGATCGGAGGCAGGTCTTTACCAGTTTCAAAGTGGAGAAACTCCGCTCACAAGAGGCAGATCTCACTGGGAGTGCCACAGCTATTTTGCATAGTCTAAAGAGCTAAAAAAATACTTCTTTATATGGCTCAGTGAAACGTGTCAACGCTACTGTATCTGATGGCTTTTCAATCAAAAAACTTCGGACGTGACAGCTGTTATCATTCATGTCCGAAGTTTACAATTCGTGCTGCTGCTGGTCTTTCTGCTGCAGGTAACAGTGTGCGTGTAGCGCTTTAAGGAGTCCGTGTAGAACACTCCGTCATGTCAGTTCTGATCTTCGAGCCAGCGCACGTCAAAATTAATAAATCTTATTATCTGTTCAGCAGGGGGCGGCACGGTGGTGTAGTGGTTAGCGCTGTCGCCTCACAGCAAGAAGGTCCTGGGTTCGAGCCCCGGGGCCGGCGAGGGCCTTTCTGTGTGGAGTTTGCATGTTCTCCCCGTGTCCGCGTGGGTTTCCTCCGGGTGCTCCGGTTTCCCCCACAGTCCAAAGACATGCAGGTTAGGTTAACTGGTGACTCTAAATTGACCATAGGTGTGAGTGTGAATGGTTGTCTGTGTCTATGTGTCAGCCCTGTGATGACCTGGCGACTTGTCCAGGGTGTACCCCGCCTTTCGCCCGTAGTCAGCTGGGATAGGCTCCAGCTTGCCTGCGACCCTGTAGAAGGATAAAGCGGCTAGAGATAATGAATGAATGAATGAATCTGTTCAGCACAGGGGCCACAACAGGGGCCAGGAGCAATTTTACAGGGGCACTGGCCCCCTCTGGCCCCCCGTTTAAAACCGCCTATGAACCTCACAATGTCTAGCTTTTGCTAAAACCTTATTCTTTTGTTATGTGCCCTCAAAATTAACCCTAGGCCACGTTAAATTAATATTCAACTAAACAGTGAAATAAGCTTAGCCTAATGGGGTATTCTTGGTTGATGATGAATTGTTTGCAGTATTTGCTCCTCCCCAGACACAATGGACATAAGGACATTCTTTACAAAGAAGCGGAAAGTCAGTCAGAATTTCCCCACAGGACAGGGTTTTTTTTGTCCCAATGGAAATGTTAGTGCAGTTAGCTGGCTAGTCAATGTTAGGAGATGTATCAGCTAGCTTAAGGTTAGCTATCATTTAATTCAAACCCAGTAGGCCTGCCTTACTGTAATGCCAAGAATGAGGTCAAGTCTGCTCTGATGATATTTATTGATTCCTTGTTTTGTCTGGTCTTTGGCAGTTTTCTGGAAAGTAAGATGGGAAATCCATGTATGGGGAAGGAATAGTAGAGAGGAAAGTTATGGAGAGAGATGGATGTTATTCCAGGTGGATTGTGAAGGAAAGGGGGATAAAAGTTATGAAGTGGTAGAAATTGTGGTGGCACCAACATAAGAAGGAGTTCTATCTATAAATCTATTTGTTATACTAATCTGTAAATGTTACTGTAGTACCACCATTGCATGTAGGTTGACAAAACTGCACTTGTTCATTGTGTGAAGTTATCTTTTATGTCATTGCTTGACCCAGTGTAATTTTGTGTTATGAAGACTGCATGATGCCATGCCATTTTTGTTATGATTATCACTAAATCGGAAAAAAGTAAAATGCACCCACTAAAGTCACTGTTGGTGGTGAACAAAATTGCACCTGTTCATTGTGTGAAGTTATTTTTTATGTGTCACCGTTGCTTGACACAGTGTGATTTTGTGTTATGAAATTTGCATGATGCCATGTCATGCCTGGTCATTGTGTGAGATTATGAATATTCTTATTTTTACACATACAGTTGAGTGTCACTATTGCTTGGTCCAGTGGCATGTTGTGTTACATCTAAAACTAAATAGAAAACACAAAATAAAAAGTAAAATGCACCCATAAAGTCATTGTTGGTGATAAATTGTGTCACATTCATCTCATTATCTTAGGCATAGCAGTGGGTTTAAAAACAGGCTGATGAATATATGGACTAGATGAATGATGACTTATTGTTGAGTCTCTAAAATAGCCATTGAATTAAGTGACTTTTGTAGGTAAAATTAGGTGTTTAACAACCTGTTAAAAATACACCAGAATGCAGGAAATGGCATCTAATTAATTAAAAAATTTCTGGCGGAGGACCCCCCGCCAGTGTGTCCCCCCCACATTAAAAATGCTTCTGACGCCCCTGAGGAGCAGAGACAAGGAGCGGTAAGCTAACTGACTTTAGCCACTATTCTGGACTTTTGCAGCTCGTGAGTAGCTAGCTTACAAGTGCTTTCAATCTTTAACATGATTACATGTCGCTTTTGTAGCAAAACACTGCTAACATTGAGAGGCTATGTTCTGCATTGTCGCGTTCATAGAAATGAACCACGTTGTGTTTTCCAGTGTGTTGGCGTTGACTGCAAGCGAACATTTTGCACGTATGCCGCTTTCAAAGCTCACTTCTACCACATACACAATGTGCCCGAACCTTCTCATAGTGGTGCAGTTGTCACAGATTTGAAATGCGCCGTTTCGCTGTGTGCGCACCAGTTTCATACTGTAAAAGAGCTCCTACACCATTTGAAAGAGCATGTAGTTGAAGGGCGAGCTGTATCATGTCCTATAATTGGTTGTAAAAACATGTTCACTAAGAAATCATCTTTCACTGCTCATATGTCATGCAAACACAGAACATGTTCTGTGGAAAACATAAATGATACGTATATGGAAACAGTGTCTCAGTCTCCTGGCACTGTATGTAAGGATGCTTCCCAAATCTCACCAGATCCATCGACTAGTGGAAACAGTGAACTCCCACAGAATTTCAGTGAGACCTTCCTCAGGAATATTTGTTTATTCTATCTAAAACTGCAAGGGCAGCTCCTTCTCCCAGCTTCAACAATACAGACTATTGTTGAAGAGATGCAAAATCTGCATGAGTTAGGACAGGAGTACACTTTAAGTAATCTTCGTTCACTTTTAAAAGATGACATGAGTCTAACAGATGATGACGTCACTAAAATCTGTGATTGTGTTAGAGATTCAGATCAAGCGGCTGCTCTGAAGATGTGAAAGAAATGGTCCTGCTGCTGATGGCCTATTTTGAGGAAAGGGAAGAGATGATGCTTTCTAATGTGGAGGACACCTATCTGGAAGGGAAGTCCAGATGGACAAGCTCCCCTTAACTCCTACCATTATTGTCTGTGGTAAGTTAACTTTTTGTTGGTCTGTTTCTTTTTATGTCTGGATGAATTCATGGTGCTTGTTTTTGTTATTGTGAACTGTATAAATCATGCGTCTGTCTGTCTGTCTGTCTCTGTGTGTGTCTGAGTCTGTGTGTCTGTCTGTCTGTGCCCTGAAAAGTGTCAGGAGCCCAACCATTCGTTTCACTTACATTTGAGTGTGATTCCTTCTTTTTTAGGGCGATCCTGCTTTACTTCCACATGGTTTATGCTCAGTGTTGACAGAACCATTGTTCAAGAGAACATCCCCTCCTATTTGTGTCAATATATATGATGTTTGGAAGCTACTACAGCTTCAACATCCATTATCCATCCGAGCTGACATCCACCCTAGAGTTCCTGCAGAGGTGTGTTATTTTGGATTGTTCAGCCAACATTTTCTCTGTATTGAACTGTAACAACAACAAAAAAGTAAAAAAGTTGCTTGATGTGGTATTTTATTGTTGTTGTTTTGGAAGTTACTTTATCATTAATACATTTTGTCTGTTTTTCTTCTGTTTCCCAAGGTGCTTTTTCTCCATAAATCCTGAGAAGGGGACAAAAGTAGAGAAGACCAGTACCTCCCGTCTACACGTGAACCCCAGAGTCCTCACCTTGATCCAAGACCTTTCAGATCATGAGTGGCGGGACATCTGAATATGGACTCAAGTAAGCCATGGTTTGTGGTGATGTCCTAGTCACAGATAAAACTTTTCTATGGGTGGGTTAGTTCTTTAAACTTTAACAATAAACATTACAGATGAAAATCTTTGTTTGAAGTTGTGAGTTTGTGTTTGTGAGTGTGCATGTAAGTCTGTGTCTGTGAGTCTTAGTGCATCTGTGAGTCAGTCTGTCGGTGTCTATGTGTGCGTCTGTGTGTTTGTGAGTCTCAGTGTGTCTGTAAGTCTGTGTATTTTATCATTCATATATTTGTCTGTTTTTCTTCTGTTTCCCAAGATACTACTTCTCCATCAACACAGAGGGCATGGAAGTGGAGAAGAGCAGCAGTTCCCATCTACACTTGAACCCCAGAGTCCTCACCTTGATCCAAGACGGTTTCTTATGGTTGCTTAGTTACAAACCAATATTTTAATATGTAACATAGCATTATTATGTTAAAAATTAAAATATTGGTTTGAAGTTGTGACAGTCTGGTTGCACATATGTTTCTTTATATTCAAGGCCTTATTTCAAATGTTTTTTTTTTACAAGAGGAAAAGGAAAGGAAATATTTTATTCTTTAGTTTAAAATTAAGAAAAACAAAACACACAACTGTTGAAAAGTTTTTGAAAAGTATTTTGCATACCTTGTCGAAATAATAAAATGGGGGTTTGAAATGACAAGTTGGTATTGTATTTGTTTTTTAAAAGTTGCTGCATACCACAGGTTACAGTTCTCTTCACATTATGGTAAAAGTCAAACATAAAAAGAAAGTGCAGTTTAAATGTAACCATAGAAGCGTTCAATCTACCTTTTAATGTATAGGAAAAAAACATTTTATCTGTCCCAGTCACAGTTTTCTTGAGGTGGCTTAGTTCTTTTGTTTTAACAGTAAACGTTACAAATGAAAATCTTTGTTTGACATTGTGTCAGAGTTTGTGTTGGTGTGTTTGCCTGTGAGTCTGTTTGTGAGTCTTGGTGTGTCTATGAGTCTGTCTATATTTAATGCTCATTTAATGAAGACATTCCTTAAAGAATTCAATGATAGCATGTAGATGTTAATTTCACTACAAAAAATTGCTATTAATACTACAAAATATATTACATGAAGCACAACCTTTTAATAAAATAAGCAGAAAAAAATCAGTAAAATTACTGTCTTATAATGAGCCTTTTACCGTTTAATAATGCCTTGTGTCTGATTTTTTTCAGTGAAACTGAATGGGATTAGATGTAAAATAAGCAACCACCACACTGTAAAAAATGATTTTGTGGGGTTGTATATTTTACTGATAAATTATTATTTTTTCCACAAAAAAATAGGTAAACAAAGGTAATCGATTGCAAGGGGTAGATCATACAGGCACTACCTATTAATATAGAGTATAAACTTCTAATGGTGAGAAATGAGTAAACTACACCCAATTGAACTGATGAAAATGGATTAAATAATAATCAGAAATATTAGGCAGGAAATAATGTAACGCAATAGGTAGGGTATAACTACCTAAAATGACTAAAATATAGCCTACTCAATTCTACGCGCAGGGGCGGCACGGTGGTGTAGTGGTTAGTGCTGTCGCCTCACAGCAAGAAGGTCCAGGTTCGAGCCCCGTGGCCGGCGAGGGCCTTTCTGTGCGGAGTTTGCATGTTCTCCTCGTGTCCGCGTGGGTTTCCTCCAGGTGCTCCGGTTTCCCCCACAGTCCAAAGACATGCAGGTTAGGTTAACTGGTGACTCTAAATTGACTGTAGGTGTGAATGTGAGTGTGAATGGTTGTCTGTGTCTATGTGTCAGCCCTGTGATGACCTGGCGACTTGTCCAGGGTGTACCCCGCCTTTCGCCCGTAGTCAGCTGGGATAGGCTCCAGCTTGCCTGCGACCCTGTAGAACAGGATAAAGCGGCTAGAGATAATGAGATGAGATGAGATGAGATTCTACGCGCAATGATTCATGGGAGCATGCTCGTACCGTGCTCATGATTCAGCAGAAAACAGCACTCATGCATGCAGTGCTCCCAGAAGAAGAGACTGGAGAGAGTCTGTGTGTCTTCGTCTCGAAGGGAATTGCGAATTAACATTTACAAGGACGCAAACAATTGAGCAGGATTTATTTTGGTTTTTTGTTGTGTGTGTGTCAGTTGACCTGAATGTCTGGCAGAAAAGAGAACCATTTAAGAGATATGAACACATGTAGCATCACTCCACATTCTAAGTTATTCTGATTTATGTGAATACTGTCTAAACTTGACTTGGGGGGGAAGAGTGCTAAATATGTACAAGAATAACCTTTTCTTAAACTTTTATCTTGGCACTAACTGTTTTTTTTTTGGAAGGTTTTTACCTTTGGCACAGCAGAGAGAGAGTGAACTGCTTTTAATCAGGTTAAGCTACACACAAACACAGATTTCTCTTGTCTTTTTTGAACACACACACACACACACACACACACACACACACACACACACAGAGCTTGTGTTGCGTCAGTGGCTTAATCTGAATAATTGGTAAAACGCACTGTTGGGTGAGTGCTGCAGGTGTTCATATTTTTCTTAAATTGTTCTTAGTTATTCTCATTTGTATGAATACATGTGCAAACTTCTCTAAGGGGAAAAACAGTTGTGTGGTGTATTTTTTTCTATTTTTGTAACAGCTTTTATTGTTTTATATCTGCACTGTGCCCTCCACTCCTGTGTGTCTCATACATAAAAAGTCTCACACAGGGATGGAGAACAGTACAGGGGGCTTTTTCTCTCGTCTTGCCTTGTTCTCTGGTTGGTTAATAAAAATACTGAATTACAGTTGATTTCTTCTGTGTCTGTTAAATTATTTCATTCTGTTAAGATATGGCTAGTTAATAGGAATAAGAATAATATAAAAGTAAAAGAATCAGAATAAATAAAAAATAATAAATAAATAGCTATATTAAAAGGCTATATGGAATGAGTAAATGTTACCCCATTTTTATCAGTAATTGTTACTTTGATATACTCAGTAAGACCAAGTGATTTTTTTTTTTAGTATATCATAACTACTGGAATTGGTTAATCTTTACTGAAAATGTAGGGGTAAATAATGCTCTATTTAGGTGAGTGTAAATACTTGCACTAATTTTATTGAGTAAATTCTATAGGTTGCTTTTTAAATTGTACAGGACAAAATGGCTTTAATAAAGGCATAGTCATGCTAATTTGGCTGAAAAGGGATGTTGAATTTACCAGTTTAGCATGTAATTTTTACAATGTTATTTTGTAAAGGATAACGGTTTTAAATTGTAAAATTTACAGGTTGCTCTGTAATGTGTTTTACACTCTGCCGTATTTTTTACATTATTATTCTGGCAACCACAGCTGCCAGTTTTTTTCCGTAAAAACAACAGAATTTTTTTTTACAGTGAGGCAATAAGTACAGTGGATATAAAAAGTCTACACACCCTGTTAAAATGATAGGTTTTTCTGATGTAAAAAAAATGAGACCACAATAAATAATTTCAAAACTTTTCCCACCTTTAATAAACAAATCTCTTCAGGGGAAAAATATAAAAAAATAAAAAACGAACAATAAGCTGGTTGCATAAGTGTGCACATCCTTAAACTAATACTTTGTTGCAGCACATTTTGATTTAATTACAGTATTCAGTCTTTTTGGGTTCACACCTGCCACCAATTAAAATGACTCTGATTAACCCCAAATAAAGTTCAGCTGTCCCAGTAGGATTTTTGTGACATTTACTCCGTTGCATCCTCCAGCAAAAGCCAGGGTTCGCAGAGAGCTTACAAAGCATCAGAGGGATCTCATTGTTGAAAAGTATTAGTCTGGAGACGGGTACAAAAAAATTTCCACGGCATTAGATATACCATGGAGCACAGTGAAGACAGTCATCAAGAAGTGGAGAAAACATGGGACAACAGTGACATTACCGAGAACTGGATGTCCCTCTAAAATTGATGAAAAGACAAGATGAAAACTGGTCAGGGAGGCTGCCAAGAGGCCTACAGCAACACTGAAGGAGCTGCAGGAATTTCTGGCAAGTACTGGTTGTGTACTACACATGACAACAATCTCCCGTATTCTCCATATGTCTGGACTATGGGGTAGGGTCACAAGATGGAAGCGTTTTCTTACAAAGAAAAACATCCAGGCCCGGCTAAATTTTGCAAAAAAAAAAAACATCAACTCTCCCAAAAGCATGTGGGAAAATGTGTTATAGTCTGATGAAACCAAGGTTGAACTTTTGGGCCACAATTCCAAAAGGGTATATTTGGTTCAAAAACAACACTGTGCCTCACCAAAAGAACACCATACCCACGATGAAGCATGGTGGTGGAAGCATCATGTTTTGGGGTTGTTTTTCTTCAGCTGGAACAGGGGCTTGAGTCAAGGTGGAGAGAATTATGAACAGTTCTAAATACCAGTCAATTTTGGCCCAAAACCTTCAGGTGTCTGATAGAAAGATGAAGAGGAATTTCATCTTTCAGCATGACAATGACTCCAAGCATACATCGAAATCAACAAAAGAATGGCTTTACCAGAAGAAAAGTTTTGGAATGGCCCAGCCAGAGCCCAGACCTAAATCCAATTGAAAATCTGTGGGGTGACCTGAAGAATGCTGTGCACAAGAGATGCCCTCGCAATCTAACAGATTTGGGGCACTTTTGCAAGGAAGAGTGGGCAAATATTGCCAAGTCTAGATGTGGCATCTGTTTACATTTGTTTGCACATTACTGGCCTTTTTGCTGCTGTTATACTGTTTGCACATTACTGTCCTTCTGCTGCTACGTCTGATCATTGCCTTATTTTTGGATTACACTACCTATTTTGCACTACATTTACCTTTATTTTGTACCATACTGGGTGTTTTTGTTGCTTTGCTTTTATTTTTGCACTATATTGCCTTTACTTTGTATTACTTCTTGCACCTATTTATTTATTTGTAATTGGCATTCATGGTGGACAGCAAACTAAGACTTTCATTGTGCAAGAGGACATGTCCTTACTGTGTATCTGACAATTAACACTTTGAACTTGGCAGGCTGATAGACTCCTACCCAAAAAGACTGAATGCTGTAATTAAATCAAAAGGTGCTTCAACAAAGTATTAGTTTAAGGGTGTGCACACTTATGCAACCAGCTGATTGTACATTTTTTTCTTTTTTTTATGTTTTTCCCCAGCGGCACGGTGGTGTAGTGGTTAGTGCTGTCACCTGACAGCAAGAAGGTCTGGGTTCGAGCCCTGTGGCCGGCAAGGGCCTTTCTGTGTGGAGTTTGCATGTTCTCCCCGTGTCTGCGTGGGTTTCCTCCGGGTGCTCCGGTTTCCCCCACAGTCCAAAGACATGCAGGTTAGGTTAACTGGTGACTCTAAATTGACCGTAGGTGTGAATGTGAGTGTGAATGGTTGTCTGTGTCTATGTGTCAGCCCTGTGATGACCTGGCGACTTGTCCAGGGTGTACCCCGCCTCTCGCCCGTAGTCAGCTGGGATAGGCTCCAGCTTGCCTGCGACCCTGTAGAATAGGATAAAGCGACTAGAGATAATGAGATGAGCTGTTTTTCCCCCCAGAACAGATTTTTGTTTTTCAATTGAATTGTACAGGTCACAGGCGTAGAATTAGGTATGGACGTGTCCCTACCAATATCAAACGACGGCTGATATGTCTCTACCAATATTTCTGATTGAAGAAAAAAACCCGCTCCCTGCGCAGTACACAAATGGTTACTGTAGGTTCCCACTGGGTGAAACGCCACACATTTCACTCATGAATATTTGCTCTGGGGGCGTGGTCGCGAAACAGCAAGCAGGTTTGTTCGGCTACCATATCAATTAGTGCGGTTGCAGCGCAGTGACCGGCTGCTCGCGAGCAAACTGTCCTTGAGGAATGTAACGCTAGATTAGCTTCTCAATGAATCCTGTAACTCTGCCGACCTCGGTAGACTCTGCTATCTAATAAATCTCTAATAGTAGAGCTGGGCGATATGGCCTAAAAAAATCCAATTTTAATCGATTTTTCCCCCTCCTAAAAATCAAACTACAGATGACAAAGAAATGGTTCAAAACAAGTTTTACCTTTATTTTGTTTTCACTTAAATTTCCCCTTTGGGGTTAAAGTGCAACCAGAAGCCAAAAAGAAGCCAAAAAAAACAAGCTTGTAGATGAGATGGCACCATGCCATTGTAAACAGTGAGAACATACAGTAACTTTTAGAAAGCTTTCTCCAACATAGCTTAGTTTCAAACTGGCACTGACACAATGCACCCTCAAACTTAAAAAATAAATGAAAAACGCTCCCTCAAAAAATATATGTATATTGTTATTTACCAGCTGGGAGGTCTGTATTGTGAAATGGGGTCAGTATTCAAGGCCGAGGTCACAGTATTTCACCATACGGACCGACCTTAAACTGGTAAATAATATGTTTATTTTTTTCTTTACCAAATTCTAACAGAAAACGAGAGCGCCCGAAATGGAAAAACCGAGCCGAGCCGCCACTTTGAATCCTCATTCACGGCTGTAATGCAAATGGCTTCCTCCTCACTATACAAGTGCACTTCCATGGCAGGAAAAAAGCTACATTTTGCCGCCTATGTAGTCCCCTATTTATACAAATAGGAGTCATTCAGGATTCAGCCATGTTTTTGCTCGGTGTTAGCAAATTACAGGTTTTAGCTTTCTCCTGAATGTTTTATTTTATTTCTTCTTCCTCAGGGGAGTAAAACTCGCTTTCGCTGTGAACACTGTCGTTATCGCTATCCATGCTGTAAAATTAATGCTATTATACTGAGAAATGCTGGCAAAAATTTATAAGATTTTTGATACTTATAAATAAATCTTGTATATTAAAAAAGATAAAGGTTTGTTGTTGTTGTGAA
Source organism: Neoarius graeffei (assembly GCF_027579695.1). Classification (NCBI taxonomy): domain Eukaryota; kingdom Metazoa; phylum Chordata; class Actinopteri; order Siluriformes; family Ariidae; genus Neoarius; species Neoarius graeffei. Next base: position 95,824,534 of record NC_083569.1, read on the forward strand.
TGAACGAGTCGCCAGAGGTCCGTAACCGGGGTCCGTACTGTAGGATACAGACCCGCTCGCCAGCCAATCAGAGCGCACGAAAAAAATAATAAATAATAATAAATAAAATTGTGTCCTTTTTGATAAAACTGACAAAACAGGGGGAAAAAATCCCGACTTTTCCACCGTATGTATGGGCACCATGTCTTTTGCAATAAACATCGCGATAGCATGTGTGACTGCTTCCGCTGCGCCGCATTCTTTAGGGTGACCATTCGTCCGGACAGTCCGGTTTTAGAGCTGTCTGTCCGGACGTCTGTCACGCGTCCTCACCTTTTACATTCTGTCCTCATTTCGGACCCTCAGCCGCCACCGTTGCATCAATCGTCACAAATCCCCGCCCATTATTTACACTTGCTATTCTGCGATGACATACAGGCAAAGATAGCCTACAGGGATTTCTCCTATTGAGGTATTTCACCTGACGTCACAGGGTCACGTGACGCCCCGGTGTCCGCCATTTTGGACGGCAAGCTAGCTAATGTCAACAACAGTAGCTGGTATGTTACTGTAGCAATGTTTACGTTCAGTCATTTGGATGACTGTTAAAACCTTTCAATCTCAAGTTTTTCCTTTACTGGATTTACTGGTTTACTGAGCCAGCCAGCCCCGGAGCTAGCCAGCCAGCCCCGGAGCTAGCTAGCCCCGGAGCTAGCCAGCCAGCCCCGGAGCTAGCTAGCCCCGGAGCTAGCCAGCCAGCCCCGGAGCTAGCTAGCCCCGGAGCTAGCCAGCCAGCCCCGGAGCTAGCCAGCCAGCCCCGGAGCTAGCTAGCCAGCCCCGGAGCTAGCCAGCCAGCCCCGGAGCTAGCCAGCCAGCCCTGGAGCTAGCCAGCCCCGGAGCTAGCCAGCCAGCCCCGGAGCTAGCTAGCCCCGGAGCTAGCCAGCCTGCCCCGGAGCTAGCTAGCCCCGAAGCGCTAGCCAGCCAGCCAGCCCCGGAGCTAGCCAGCCCCGGAGCCAGCCAGCCAGCCCTGGAGCTAGCCAGCCCCGGAGCTAGCTAGCCCCGGAGCTAGCCAGCCGGCCAGCCCCGGAGCTAGCTAGCCCCGGAGCTAGCCAGCCGGCCAGCCCCGGAGCTAGCTAGCCCCGGAGCTAGCCAGCCTGCCAGCCCCGGAGCTAGCTAGCCCCGGAGCTAGCCAGCCTGCCAGCCCCGGAGCTAGCTAGCCCCGGAGCTAGCCAGCCAGCCAGCCCCGGAGCTAGCCAGCCCCGGAGCTAGCCAGCCAGCCAGCCCCGGAGCTAGCCAGCCCCGGAGCTAGCCAGCCAGCCAGCCCCGGAGCTAGCCAGCCCCGGAGCTAGCCAGCCTGCCAGCCCCGGAGCTAGCTAGCCCCGGAGTGCTAGCTAGCCAGCCAGCCAGCCAGCCCTGGAGCTAGCTAGCCCCGGAGTGCTAGCTAGCCAGCCAGCCAGCCCCGGAGCTAGCCAGCCAGCCAGCCAGCCAGCCCCGGAGCTAGCCAGCCAGCCAGCCAGCCCCGGAGCTAGCTAGCCCTGGAGCGCTAGCCAGCCAGCCAGCCAGCCCCGGAGCCAGCCAGCCCCGGAGCGCTAGCCAGCCAGCCAGCCCCGGAGCTAGCCAGCCAGCCAGCCCCGGAGCCAGCCAGCCCCGGAGCGCTAGCCAGCCAGCCAGCCCCGGAGCCAGCCAGCCCCGGAGCGCTAGCCAGCCAGCCAGCCCCGGAGCCAGCCAGCCCCGGAGCGCTAGCCAGCCAGCCAGCCCCGGAGCCAGCCAGCCCCGGAGCGCTAGCTAGCCAGCCAGCCCCGGAGCTAGCCAGCCCCGGAGCGCTAGCTAGCCAGCCAGCCCCGGAGCTAGCTAGCCCCGGAGCGCTAGCCAGCCAGCCAGCCCCGGAGCTAGCTAGCCCCGGAGCGCTAGCCAGCCAGCCAGCCCCGGAGCGCTAGCCAGCCAGCCAGCCCCGGAGCGCTAGCCAGCCAGCCAGCCCCGGAGCTAGCTAGCCCCGGAGCGCTAGCTAGACAGCCAGCCCCGGAGCGCGCTCAGTAAACTAGTAAATACAGTAAAGGAAAAACTTATAACGGGCCATGTCTCAACAGACTAAGAAGTTATTTCAATGACATTTAATAACATTTTGTTTATCCTGAGGACCGAAAGTAAATGAAAATGTGAACAAACCTTAGCTGTCAGTGAACAATCCTGGTGGAAGCAGATAAACATCGTTCTCTAAGCCTGCTAACCTCAATTTTTGCAAATACCTCTCCCTCTGCTCGCCCTGTAAATGCCCTACGTCGCTGGATAGTGAAGGTGTTTTCTGCATCTCGCTCCTTTTTCTTTTATGTTTTTCGTTTGTCGCCTTCCTCGCATTCAAACTGATTCGAGCCGTGCCGTCCAAAATGGCAATGTCACATGACTTGGTCACGTGAGTGAAATACCTCAATACAAACATTCGCGCTGCGCGCGCAGCTGATGGAGCCACTGCAGCCTCTGATTGGCTGGAAGCTGCTGTCACTCAAAAGCTGCGCTCGCGCAATTGACTGATTTTTGCTCCTCCGAGCTGCGCGTGCAGTGCGAATGTTTGTAGGGAAAAACCTATGAATGTTGGCGCGCATGCTGTTGAACAATACTCATGCCGAAACCAAAGACATCCTTTAAAAATGCTTGGTGCTTAGAGCATCGTTTTGTCGGCAAGAGCCAAAAAGGAGAACACTTCGCCTTCTGCAAGCTCTGTCGCATTGACATTGATGTGGGGAGCAGAGGGAAAGGTGCGATAGACAGACACACGGACACAGACCGCCACAGAGAGAATGCCAGCAGTGCTGGACAGTCATCTTTAGCATCATTTTTTTGCCCCAGCTCTACCAACCCCAATCGATGACAAAAGCACTGCTGCTGAGCTGACTAATTGTTCCACACCATTAAACACCATCACTCGTACAGGAGTTTAGACTGCTCTGCAAAAGTTGACAGGCAGGTATATAGTGATTCAGCAGTGGCCAATGGATTGACATTGGGCAGAACGAAAGCACAAGCGCTGTGCTCGAATGTGTTAGCCCCATATTCCACACGCACCCACATCGACTACATAAAAGAAAACGATCTGCATTTTTCTCTCGCCTCAGATGCCTCGAACAAGGGCGCAATCAAGTGTTTCCCTATAGTTCTCAGATATTTCCACTTCGAACTGGGAGTCCAACACGTCCTGATGGATTTTTATAATGACAGTGACGAGACATCTGCAGCTATAGCCAACCAAATAATGAGCAAGCTGGAATCCGCTGGTCTGGATTTGAACAAAGTGTCGGCTTACACAGCAGATAATGCCAGCGTTAATTACGGGAAGCATAACAGTGTGTTTCAGAAACTAAATGACGCAAATGAAGGCATTCGTTCTGCCAACTGCCTCACACATCTGTTGCACAATACCAGTAAATTCGCAACAGCAAAAATGAGTGTGGACGTGGAAAATGTTGTCCTCAAAATCTACAGCCATTTCAGCACCTCTGCCACAAGGACAGCGCACCTTCAGGAATTTTGCGAGTTCCTCGAAATGGATCGATGCAACATTGTGCGACATGTGATGACACAGTGGCTATCTCTACTGCCATCTGTGGACAAGATTGTGACGTACTGGGGACCACTCTCAAGCTACTTCAGGAGCCTGGGAGAGGATGCATGTCCAAAAGTCCTGTGGGAGTGCTTCGGAGATGAAGAGCAGTCACTGCATGAGCTGTACTTTTTTTTCCTCAGCCATGTATTGGTGCTATTCAGTGAGTGCATTCAGGCACTTGAAGGGAAATCCTTCTGCATCACCTCTGTCTACCACCTGATGACCAATTTACAGAACCAGCTGGAGAGGAGACAACGAGACAGCTACTTCGGATTCACTGTGAACAATAAGCTGAAAGAGCTCACTCCACATCTGAGCAAGAGATGCAAGGCTGAGTTTGTTGTGGTCTACGAAAGGGCACTCAAATATCTCCAAGACAGATATGACTTCTCTGAACAGAGCTTCCACAGCCAGGTGAGCAAGTTAAGTCTGAAACATGCAGTCCCCTTTGATCAGTTCTGTGAAGCAGTGAAGGCATGCAGAGTGGATGTGGAAATGGATGACCTCTATGAAGAGTATTCCTTTGTGGAGAAATTTGTCATATTTTTATAAGTTTTTCTTACCCCCCCCCCCCCGTAACGCGATGGTGTCCTAACTTTAGGGCCTTTGTCCTCACTTTTGGACACAAGTGTCCTAACTTACAGACTCATGTCGGTGGTCACCCTAATTCTGATCCTCAGGCGCGCGGGGGGAAATGTGTCCGGGGCGGCTGCTCGCTGTGCTGTGGATGGCGCGCGGGGGGAAATGTGTCCGGGGTGGCTGCTCGCTGTGCTGTGGATGGCGCGCGGGGGGAAATGTGTCCGGGGTGGCTGCTCGCTGTGCTGTGGATGGTGCGTGGGGGGAAATGTGTCCGGGGCGGCTGCTCGCTGTGCTGTGGATGGCGCGCGGGGGGAAATGTGTCCGGGGTGGCTGCTCGCTGTGCTGTGGATGGTGCGTGGGGGGAAATGTGTCCGGGGCGGCTGCTCGCTGTGCTGTGGATGGCGCGCGGGGGGAAATGTGTCCGGGGCTGTGTTGATTCCGCTGGGAGCAGCGCTTCTCCCGCTCCGTTGCATGCTTCTGGTTAAGGGGTTGGAATAAATTCGTCATGCTGCTTCCTTTGGAAGCGACCGTTTTCAAACGCACCTTACAACAAGGACTTGTTTAGTCTGCGTCCAACGCTGCAAAACCGAGCCAATTCCAGATCACGGCGGAAGTTGCTCCTCTCTTGGGCACAAGTTCCGGCTTTCCTCCAATCGCTGCCTGCTGTTTGCATGTCTACAACAAGCGTGCGGGAGGAGGGCGATAGCGTCAGTGCCCGATCCGTTCTGCACATGCGCAGAGGGGAGCGTCGGTGGTGGAAGTTAAAACTGAGAGAAAAACGATTTTCATAAAAACACATTGTCCTTAACTGTAAATTCGAATTAATCGATAAAATCGATTTATCGCCCAGCTCTATCTAATAGTCAGGTCTACTTGCTTTATCCTAAGGTTCGCACAGGAGGACTGCGGGAGTGAATACTAATTAATGTATTATGCCGTTCCAACCCACACATGCACACCAATCAGGTTATATAGAAAAAAAGGGTTCTGTATTATAAATGTAAAATGCAGGTCAGTACATCTCAGTTCAGTATGTATAAAATAAAAGTGGGTGTTGTGTAATGTAAAACTGTTAACTAAACTGAAATCATTTGGTTTGAACTGTCAGTGTGTATTGTGTACCTTCAAGAAATCCCTGTAAACAGGTACTGTATAATATGAAACATCAATGCAGATCATGAAACGTCTGTACAACCATGTAAAACAGACACAGTATAATATGAAATATCAGTGTAGATCATTAACCCAATAAGCCTATGTTGGATCCAACAACCCCAAAAGGAAAAACATGTAAAAGTCCTTAAGATTTGAGATCTCAAAAAAATGTGTGAAAAGAATTGAGTTGAAAAAAAGGTGTGTGTGTGTGTGTGTGTGTGTGTGTGTGTGTGTGTGTGTGTGTGTGTGTGTAGAAAAAAATAGTTCCTTGTTCCAATTCAAAGACAGTTCACAATGGTCCAGTCCTACCACTCCCTTGACGGGAACCTATCAGTCCATGGAAGACGGAGGATCACGTGGCAGCGACGACAGTGGAATCCACAACGATGCACTGCACTCGGAGAGCAGGTGAAAAAAAAAAAAAAACAGCCTGCACACACGTGTGCAAAGCGATTAGCAAGACTAGATTACAAAACTATGCACTTCATTACTTACTTACGGCTAAATATCATATTTTCCATGTCATTACTTCTTAACATGAACATACAACAACTATAGATGAAAGTCTTCCAGATTTACCCGGAAATCCAGATATTTGACAAAACTCTTGAAAATCTCCAGTTTTCCGAATGGAGAAATTTATTTTTTGGATTTTTCGCGTTCCGTTTCATAGAAATTCGGTTTTGCAATCGCGCGGCTTGTTTACGTTCGGCAACAGGGCGCCACCATTTTGTAGTCTCGCAATGCTTGCTGGTGTGTACGAGACCTTATATGCTTGTATACATACCTCATATCATGTGAACAAGATTTTATCATGATATCGTGCTTTAGAAAATGTGGTCTTTCTTTTGTGTACCTTTCTATTGAGCGAGACAATTGAAGAGCCTTCTCTATTGAAATGTGTTTACCGATTCAGCAATAATAATGTACAAACAAGTTGACAAGTCCTGGCAACTTGTCCAGGGTGTACCCCGCCTTTCGCCCGTAGTCAGCTGGGATAGGCTCCAGCTTGCCTGCGACCCTGTAGAACAGGATAAAGCGGTGAGAGATAATGAGATGAGATGAAGTTGACAGGTCGGCGGATATCCATGGCATAGAAGGAAAGGTAAAGAACAAGTTCAAATGGTTGTGGCTGGAGGAGAAAGATGCAAACGGTGACTTTTTATTGGATTATGTAAGGAAAGTAGACAGGCCAGGATATGCATTATACACGTGGTAAGTAATTTTTTCTTATTCTTAATTTGTTGTACTTGAGATCCATGTTGAGATTTAGAAAATTGTGATTGAATTCTTATTGATTTGATGTGACTGATAATGACCGCAAATAAAAGTAGTTATCAGTGAGCGTGCGTGATATTGTAAACCGTATCGGCGTATTGAAGTGTCAATGTTAGTAAAAATAAAAAATGAACCACACACTCAATATAAATGCTATTATAATTTATTAGTATGCCATTTATTGGGATATAATTGATTAGCTATATTTAATGAGTCATTTATGAATTTGTATACCTCTAAATATTAACATTTTAAGTGTGAGATTGATTGAAGAAACACAGGACGAGTTGGAATTATCCTTTATGTGCCAGCGTGTACTAAGACTTGCCAACGGAAATGACACAGAGGAGTTATCAAGTGGGCACCCCCTTCATCAGCGTTTCGTTGATTTAAGCCCACGACGCCTCCGGAAGGCTCAACGGTAACCCCAGGCGTCCCTGAAGTACCCCCCTCTGTGTCATCCCTGGCTGCCACTTGATGCCCAACAGGTGTCCTTGTGCTTCAGCCAAAGCCAGTGGCTACTAACTTCAGCTGCTCCTGACAGCACTTTGATGGCATGACGTAGGGCATGGCCTCTTACTCCCATGTCCTTGAGCAGCCTGGTGGTGGATGACGCCACAAAGCCTCTGCAACCCACCTCCACAGGGCACACCTCCGTCCTCCAGCCATGCTGCTGTGCCTCCGCAGCAAGGTCAGCATATCGTAGGTGTTTCCTTTCATATGCCTCTTCTATGGACTCCTCCCAGGGCACAGTGAGTTCAATGATATAGACCTTCTTAGCAGATGGTGACCAAAATACCAAGTCAGGCCTAAGAGTAGTGGCAGCGATCTCAGGAGGAAAGGCAAGGCATTGACCAACATCTGCCAGCATTTTCCAGTCACAGGCTATGCGTAACTGGCAATGCTCTGCAGTTGCAGGTGCGCTGTAATTTTCCTTTGCCCCCTCCCACACAAATGCAATGGCTGGCAGGGAGTTGGATCCTACAGATGTTGCTGAGTTGGCTATTGTTCGTCTGTACTCCAAAGTGGCAGCAAGGTTCTTCAACACCTGGTTGTGACGCCAGGTATAACGCCCCTGGGCAAGACTCACTTTACAACCAGTGAGAATATGCCTAAGGGATGCCGGCTTGGAGCAGAGTACACAGGCTGGATCTTCTCCTTGCCACTGCTGGAGATTTATGGGTGTGTGGAGAACATCGTAGGTTGCCCTGATTATGAAGCTGATTCGCTTTGACTCCATACTCCATAGGTCTTTCCAGCTCAACTTCCTTCCCTCCACACTGTCCCACTTAGTCCACTTTCCCTGCTTACCAAGTGCCACCATCTTGGCCCTCCTGATGCCTTCCTCCTGGTTTTTCACCTCATCCATGATCATCCTCCTCCTTTCAGCAGCTGAGGCCTTGCTCCAGGCTGGACGCTGAGCAGTTAAACCCAGACCTCCTCTTCCATGCTGAACATATCCCACGATGTCTGCATGCTTGAGGGCTGCCACTGCCTCCTCAACTGCTTGCACTGGTCTCCATTTGCGGCCTGCTATGATGGCTGGGGCATTCTTGCTCACCATTAGGTCTTTGGATTCCGTCAGTGTCACCTGGAGTCTTATCTTGGCACACTTGAAAAGCAAACTTTATTAGATGTGGAGACATGGACAGTGGTAGGGAATGTTCTGCCATGAATGATAATAAAGAAGCCTCCGGTATGATTTCCTATCAAGAAAACTAATGATTGGTTTTGCTGGCTGAGCAAGAAGCAGCACTGTGAACATTCTCAGAAGGCATCACACAAGCAGTACTGGTGGCTCCTTTCTCCATTGCATTTACATTGTGAAATACTGCAGGAAGAGTCTGGTTTGTTCTCTTCAGTCTACGAGCTTCAATGTGCTTCTTATGCTTACTGTGGCTTAGGAGGTCTTTCTTCCCAGATGACTCATATTTAAGCAGGTCATTACACCTGTCAAAACAAAAAATGGAAAAAAATATACAGTGGGGCAAAAAAGTATTTAGTTAGCCACCAATTGTGCAAGTTCTCCCACTTAAAAAGATGAGAGGCCTGTAATTTTCATCATAGGTACACTTCAACTACAACCCCGATTCCAAAAAAGTTGGGACAAAGTACAAATTGTAAATAAAAATGGAATGCAATAATTTACAAATCTCAAAAACTGATATTGTATTCACAAAAAAACATAGACAACATATCAAATGTCGAAAGTGAGACATTTTGAAATTTCATGCCAAATATCGGCTCATTTGAAATTTCATGACAGCAACACATCTCAAAGTTGGGAGAGGGGCAATAAGAGGCTGGAAAAGTTAAAGGTCCAAAAAAGGAACAGCTGGAGAATCATATTGCAACTCATTAGGTCAATTGGCAATAGGTCATTAACATGACTAGGTATAAAAAGAGCATCTTGGAGTGGCAGCAGCTCTCAAAAGTAAAGATGGGAAGAGGATCACCAATCCCCCTAATTCTGCACTGACAAATAGTGGAGCAATATCAGAAAGGAGTTCGACAGTGTAACATTGCAAAGAGTTTGAACATATCATCTACAGTGCATAATATCATCAAAAGATTCAGAGAATCTGGAAGAATCTCTGTGCATAAGGGTCAAGGCCGGAAAACCATACTGGGCGCCCGTGATCTTCGGGCCCTTAGACGGCACTGCATCACATACAGGCATGCTTCTGTATTGGAAATCACAAAATGGGCTCAGGAATATTTCCAGAGAACATTATCTGTGAACACAATTCACCGTGCCATCCGCCGTTGCCAGCTAAAACTCTATAGTTCAAAGAAGAAGCCATATCTAAACATGATCCAGAAGCGCAGACATCTTCTCTGGGCCAAGGCTCATTTAAAATGGACTGTGGCAAAGTGGAAAGCTGTTCTGTGGTCAGACGAATCAAAATTTGAAGTTCTTTATGGAAATCAGGGACGCTGTGTCATTCGGACTAAAGAGGAGAAGGACGACCCAAGTTGTTATCGGCGCTCAGTTCAGAAGCCTGCATCTCTGATGGTATGGGGTTGCATTAGTGCGTGTGGCATGGGCAGCTTACACATCTGGAAAGACACCATCAATGCTGAAAGGTATATCCAGGTTCTAGAGCAACATATGCTCCCATCCAGACGACGTCTCTTTCAGGGAAGACCTTGCATTTTCCAATATGACAATGCCAAACCACATACTGCATCAATTACAGCAACATGGCTGCATAGAAGAAGGGTCCAGGTACTGAACTGGCCAGCCTGCAGTCCAGATCTTTCACCCATAGAAAACATTTGGCGCATCATAAAACGGAAGATACGACAAAAAAGACCTAAGACAGTTGAGCAACTAGAATCCTACATTAGACAAGAATGGGTTAACATTCCTATCCCTAAACTTGAGCAACTTGTCTCCTCAGTCCCCAGACGTTTACAGACTGTTGTAAAAAGAAAAGGGGATGTCTCACAGTGGTAAACATGGCCTTGTCCCAACTTTTTTGAGAGGTGTTGTCATGAAATTTAAAATCACCTAATTTTTCTCTTTAAATGATAAATTTTCTCAGTTTAAACATTTGATATGTCATCTATGTTCTATTCTGAATAAAATATGGAATTTTGAAACTTCCACATCATTGCATTCCATTTTTATTTACAATTTGTACTTTATCCCAACTTTTTTGGAATCGGGGTTGTATGAGAGACAGAATGGGGGGAAAGAATCCAGGAAATCACATTGTAGGATTTTTAATGAATTAACTGGTAAATTCCTTGGTAAAATAAGTATTTGGTCACCTACAAACAAGCAAGATTTCTGGCTCTCACAGACCTGTAACAACTTCTTTAAGAGGCTCCTCTGTCCTCCACTCGTTACCTGTATTAATGGGACCTGTTTGAACTCGTTATCAGTATAAAAGACACCTGTCCACAACCTCAAACAGTCACACTCCAAACTCCACTATGGCCAAGACCAAAGAGCTGTCAAAGCACTGGCGGCTCGTTAATAGGGGCGATTTGGGCGACGCACTCCCAAACAGGGAGGTTTTTTTTTTTATCTACTCCTACTACCACGGCAACAGTAATGTCATCGTCCAATCAGGCTAAGGTCGTGCCTGGTGTAGCCACGCCCTTTTGGTGCGATTTCTGTCAGGTTCAGATTTGCCCCAAAATCTCCCATTGACAGTAATGGTACGTACGTTTTTTTCAAAAAATCATGCTCCCAATGCATTTTCTATTAGGTTTTATGTGCTCGCACAAGCAGCGTGCTTTCGTCATACGCCTGTTGCGCCGCGCAAGTGTTGCCAGATTGGGCAGTTTTAAGTGCATTTTGGCGGGCTTTGAACATAATTTTGGGCTGGAAAACGCACCTTGCGTGGGAAATGTGTGAACATTCTATGAAGAAGATGGTGAGTGTTGAGTGCAACAATACGATAGTGTCTCTGAAAGAAGTTCCCTTAGTCGTCGTACCAATGAGGAAAAAACGGCAATCAAACAGCTAGGACCTCCTAGACCGAATTTAAACATCAAGCAAGTGTCTACAAAGGGGGAGAAGACCTACTCAAGAGGTTTTAACAAGAACTGGTGCCACCGGAAAACTTGGCTAGCTGGCTGTGATGTAGTCAATGCTCTTTTTTGCTACCCTTGCGTTCTCTTCCACCCTGGAAGTAGCACAGCAGATGGTACAGTGATATCTGATATTTGAATTTACTAGGCAAAAGGTTTTTTTTTTTTTGTGTGTGTGTATGTGTTACCAATGGCAGTTGTTTTACCAATGGCAGTTTAACAATGGCTCCGGTTTCCCCCACAGTCCAAAGGCATGCAGGTTAGGTTAACTGGTGACTCTAAATTGACTGTAGGTGTGAATGTGAGTGTGAATGGTTGTCTGTGTCTATGTGTCAGCCCTGTGATGACCTGGCGACTTGTCCAGGGTGTACCCCGCCTTTCGCCCGTAGTCAGCTGGGATAGGCTCCAGCTTGCCTGCGACCCTGTAGAAGGATAAAGCGGCTAGAGATAATGAGATGAGATGATATCTGAATTTACCAGGCAAAAACAAGTTCGGCCAATTGACTTGCTACCTAGGTCAATTTACTTCAGTCCTGTGGACATTTATGGTCCGTGTAGACATAACGGGGGAAAATTGCCCCCCCTGAAAAAAAATTCAGGAGCCGCCACTGTGTCAAAGGACACCAGAAACAAAATTGTAGACCTGCACCAGGCTGGGAAGACTGAGTCTGCAATAGGTAAGCAGCTTGGTGTGAAGAAATCAACTGTGGGAGCAATTATTAGAAAATGGAAGACATACAAGACCACTGATAATCTCCCTCGACCTGGGGCTCCACGCAAGCTCTCACCCCATGGGGTCAAAATGATCACAAGAACGGTGACCAAAAATCCCAGAACCACACAGGGGGACCTAGTGAATGACCTGCAGAGAGCTGGGACCAAAGTAACAAAAGCTACCATCAGTAACACACTACGCCGCCAGGGACTCAAATCCTGCAGTGCCAGACGTGTCCCCCTGCTTAAGCCAGTACATGTCCAGGCCCGTCTGAAGTTTGCTAGAGAGCATTTGGATGATCCAGAAGAGGATTGGGAGAATGTCATATGGTCAGATGAAACCAAAATAGAACTTTTTGGTAAAAACTCAACTTGTTGTGTTTGGAGGAGAAAGAATGCTGAGTTGCATCCAAAGAACACCATACCTACTGTGAAGCATGGGGGTGGAAACATCATGCTTTGGGGCTGTTTTTCTGCAAAGGGACCAGGACGACTGATCCGTGTAAAGGAAAGAATGAATGGGGCCATGTATCATGAGATTTTGAGTGAAAACCTCCTTCCATCAGCAAGGGCATTGAAGATGAAACGTGGCTGGGTCTTTCAGCATGACAATGATCCCAAACACACCGCCTGGGCAATGAAGGAGTGGCTTCGTAAGAAGCATTTCAAGGTCCTGGAGTGGCCTAGCCAGTCTCCAGATCTCAACCCCATAGAAAATCTTTGGAGGGAGTTGAAAGTCCGTGTTGCCCAGCGACAGCCCCAAAACATCACTGCTCTAGAGGAGATCTGCATGGAGGAATGGGTCAAAATACCAGCAACAGTGTGTGAAAACCTTGTGAAGACTTACAGAAAATGTTTGACCTCTGTCATTGCCAACAAGGGGTATATAACAAAGTATTGAGATGAACTTTTGTTTTTGACCAAATACTTACTTTCCACCATAATTTGCAAATTAATTCTTTAAAAATCAGACAATGTGATTTTCTGGATTTTTTTTTTCTCATTTTGTCTCTTATATTTGAGGTATACCTATGATGAAAATTACAGGCCTCTCTCATCTTTTTAAGTGGGAGAACTTGCACAATTTGTGACTGACTAAATACTTTTTTGCCCCACTGTACATTTTTTCCATTTTTTTGTTTTGACAGGTGTAATGACCTGCTTAAATATGAGTCATCTGGGAAGAAAGACCTCCTAAGCCACAGTAAGCGTAAGAAGCACATTGAAGCTCGTAGACTGAAGAGAACAAACCAGACTCTTCCTGCAGTATTTCACAATGTAAATGCAATGGAGAAAGGAGCCACCAGTACTGCTTGCGTGATGCCTTCTGAGAATGTTCACAGTGCTGCTTCTTGCTCAACCAGCAAAACCAATCATTAGTTTTCTTGATAGGAAATCATACCAGAGGCTTCTTTATTATCATTCATGGCAGAACATTCCCTACCACTGTCCATGTCTCCACATCTAATAAAGTTTGCTCAAGAGTTCTCTCGCGACCAGGGGTGAAAGTAGACCGGTGCGAGGCAGTGCTAAGCACCGTCAAAAGATTTAGGGCCAGTGCTTCGCACCTGTAAGAGAGAGGGTTTATGCTGACTAAAAAAAAAAACCCACATAAAATTAGTAACGTTCGCTGTTTGAGATGAAAACACATCTACCCACAATATACCATTTTTGACCAGCTCTGATGAAGAGTAGCGTGTTTAAAAAGTCATAGGATTTGTGACGCGTCAGCAGCAGCTTCCTTTTGCAGTGCTGTGCATCGACCGACGCTTTCAAATCCACCCATTCGAGCCGCAAAAATAATAATTAGGAAAATAATGGTACTAAACACCAGCAAGTATGGTAATCCGTTCTCAAAACTTCTGCAAATGTCTCCCATATTTTGGTCTTTCTGTTGGTGCATTTTTGGAGCTTCAATTCCGTCTCCATCTCATGCAGGGCTCATGCTGCCTGCTCAGCAGTTAGTCAGCCAAGTCTCGTCTTTGATAGAAAATTGTGTCAATGAAATTAATCAGCATTCCAAGCAACATGAAAAAGTTGTGCATAGCAGTAGACACCCTCTCAGCAAGTAATGCAGACTGTGAGAGGGGGTTCAGCACTATGAACAATATCATTACTGAGTACAGGAGCAACCTCACGACCAAAAATACAGCAAACCTCCTCTTCATAAGTACAGTCGGCCCACCAACCAACCAGTGGAATCCTTTGTCATATGTAAAGACGTGGCTGGCCAAAGGGAGAAGAGCAGCACATTCCACATGTGGCATGGCTTGCCAGCACCCTGAAGAGGACAACTACTTCAGCCCTGTTTGGAATTTTTAAAAAATTTTTTGTTCTCATGGAGGGAATCCATCATTTTGCATTTTTCAGTCAAGTTCCAAATTAAATGTACTGACAAGAAAGTTCTCACAGTAAAATATTTACAAACTGAAATATTTTGTAATGTCTTTTTTTGTACATAGGTACAACAAGGTAGGCCCTAGTTAAGAATATTAAGAAGTTATCTATCTCATGAAAAAGGTGTAAAACGCCTGTGGAAAAACCCCCCGGGTAAAACGAGTTTTAAGAAAACGATAAAGTGACGCACTGGAGATTGTAGTACCGGTAAGAACTGAAAACTACTTTCACCCCTGCTCGCGACACAACAGTCACAAATGCCATGTCTATGGAACGAACCTTTTGGGGAAAGCGCAAGAGAAAACAAACAGCTATAAGACTGTGGAACAACCGAAGAAGAAGAAGGTCTAGATTTAGTGGTGTCCATTTCACAGCTGGTTTTCCCTTACCCTAGCAGACTGTCTTCTTTGGTTTTTACAAAACTATGAACTTTGCAGTGCATTCCATGTCTCACTCACACACACACACACACACACACACACACACACACACACACACACACACACATATATATATACACAGTTCAAACCATTTAAGTTTTAGTGCATTATTAATAGTTTGAAATCTTTAAAGTGGCATGACAATAAGAACATATTCTTTTTGATAATAGTTTGTGTTGAATAAGCTCAATTTTATAAGATAATGTGGCTGATTTATCTGTTCTGTTCTGAATGAGTTTACTGTTACAATAAATATATATCTGTTTAATAAGACTGTTTTGATATTGAATCAATTCAGTTTCATGAAAGTGTGAACTATTTAATATCAGTTGAATTATTATTTTCTAAACATATAGTATTGCACATAAGATGTGACAGCATCACTTTATATAAGTTTTGACATCCAATACTAAAAATTCTGAATTTAGAACAATGCACTCCTGAAAATTACTCATTAACTAGGGGAATTAAATTTAATATTTTTGACATGTTAATCATTAAAGTACATGAAAGAAAAAGGCTTAAAAGTTATAACTTGTTTCAGTGAAAATATCGGTAAGTACTAAAATGCACTAGAATTCAGGGTTTTACGTGTTATGTTATTAAATTTTTTGGGGGGACGTTGCCCCCATCTTAGTTTGACTTTCAAAAGTTCAAGATTTTTTTCTTTGCTCCACTTTCATCTCTAAATAACTGTGTGTACTGAAAAGACAGTACATTGAATATTTTTATCGAATATGTCTGTTAGCAGGGGCAGCACGGTGGTGTAGTGGTTAGCTCTGTCGCCTCACAGCAAGAAGGTCCAGGTTCGAGCCCCGTGGCCGGCGAGGGCCTTTCTGTGTGGAGTTTGCATGCTGTCTGCGTGGGTTTCCTCCGGGCGCTCCGGTTTCCCTGACAGTCCAAAGACATGCAGGTTAGGTTAACTGGTGACTCTAAATTGACCATAGGTGTGAGTGTGAATGGTTGTCTATGTGTCGGCCCTGTGATGACCTGGCGACTTGTCCAGGGTGTACCTCGCCTGTAGTCAGCTGGGATAGGCTCCAACTTGCCTGCGACCCTGTCGAACAGGATAAAGTGGCTAGAGATGATGAGATGAGATGAATTAATCACCACATGCAAGATTTGCAATTAATCAAATTAATTGTACATTATTATTCAGGATTTACTATAGTTCTGAACTTCAAATTTTAAAAGTCTTGACTTTAGAGAGATGATTGATACTCTTTTGGTGGAACACAACGGAGCAAAATATTGTGACCCTCTAATGTTGACCTGAAGTTGGTGCCACTGGGGGTTGGCACTGGGTTTATGTTCCCACCAATGCTAGTATCAAACCTACACCCTTGGTACAGGTTATTGAAATTATTTATCATGGTCTCATTTTTTTTAAATCAGAAAAAAAAGGCATGTGGAATCTGCCCTAACGCCTGGGAACCAACTGCCCAAGAATGTACCACATGGTGCAGCACCTGCCTTAAAGGGGTACGGACGTTTGAGGAAAGCAGAACAAAACACCTTAAAGATCAAAGGGCCAGAAAGAAGACCAACTCCACCAACACAGCCGCATCAATACTTTACATTTGTAGAACCTGTAATCGGACCTTTCAAGGATTGGTCTCCACTCCCACGAAAAAAAACCTCATCAGTCGCAGGACACTCATACATCGCCCTCGACGAGAATCCATCATCATTTTTTTTTAAATCAGAAAAAACTTAGCATTTTAACAGGGTGTATATACTTTTTATATCCACTGTAGAATTAATCAGAAACTGAAGCCCAGTAATGCCGCTTTTCCACTACCAACGCAGCTGAGTTGGGCTGAGCCGTGCCGTGCTGAGTTGGGCTGAGTCGAGCTGAGTGGGGCTGTTGGGGTTGCATTTCGACTACAACTGCGCTGAACCGTGCTGGCTGGAAGTGGGTGGACACATTGGGTGGAGTTAGCGAAAGTGGGTGGACGTCACGTGATGTCGTTAGGCGGCGCAAACAGTGTCATCAGTTATCTTTTAAGCGGTAGTCTCACGACCCAGATAGTAAACAATAAACATGGAGTTGTTAGTGTTGCTGGTCTTGGTGCTGTGGCTTGTTGTCACCGACAACGCCAACAGATACTGGCCAGAGTGTATAGATGAGGCGAGGCGCATAAGGCTTCATAATTCTCGTAATTCTTCTTCTTCCGGGTTTATGGTGTTTACAGATCCCAGCGTGCTCGCGGGGCGTGTGTGGGCATGTGAGGACACTCCTCCTCACCACTCAGTGCACAGGGGAGTGTCTCCTCACGCCCCTAGCCCCACTCGGCTCGGTTTGGCTCGCTTCAGCCCCACTCCAAAACCGTGCGAGTTTTGGGTGCTAAGTAAGGCTGAAGCGAGCTGAGTCGTGCTGCTCTGAGGTAGTCGAAACGCGAGCCGTGTCGGGCTGAAGTGAGCTGAAAAAGGGTAGTGGAAAAGGGCCATAAGACAAAAGCTTTGAGTCCAGTGCTGTGCTCCCTGACCTGGATATTTTATTTGATAGTTTAGTGAAAATTGTTAACAGTAATCAAGATGCAAAAAGGATGAAAATCCTGAGACTCAGTGGAGGTTCGGTGCCACTAGTGCTTTACTAGTGCAATAGTGAGCCTTAAGCCTCACTCACAACCCGCCATAAGTGTTTTGGACATATTAGTGAAGTTGAATTTTGGGCCAAATGTTCTATTTGTGTTGCTGTTGGAGTTTGAGATGTTTCACTGCTGCTCCACACCATGTGTCCTGTGTGCATTGGACCATTCTGGAGATTGCCAAAGCAAGTGAGTAACAATACCACGTGACCACCTGTGGGCGTGTCTAGCCTACTTTTCGTGTGGACAAACATGTCGGACTCCGCCCCCCTCCAGCTCAAAGCCAGCAGAAAACGAAAGGAAAACCTGCCTAGCGAGTGGAACTGCAAGACAGAGCAAGGTGAGATGACGTCATTTTTCTGGCTCGATAATTAAACCATTCCAGCTTGTGCTTCGCTATCTGAGCCTTAGAATGCATGGGCTCGAGTCCCCAGGAGTGAGTATGGAGTTCTACACCTAATGTTTTAGTTTAGAGAAAGAAGCAAGAACACAAAAGCAGGAACAGAGAAAAGATAGATTAGTCTTTTGGTTCATGAATCTGTTCATGAAAGAGGCAGCAAGGAAGGCGGCCATCGGGAAGGAGGAAGGAAGACAAGGAGACATGGTGGCGGAACAAAGAAGTGCAGGAAATTCTAGCGGAGCTCCAGACTGAAGAAACTATGGAAACCCATCGAGTTGATTTTTCATGGACACACAGGGATCCCAGCCGTGTCCGGCCCCGCCCCTCGCGATTCTGATTGGCTGTTTGATTTTGGCCGGAACTCGAAGCGCGAGCGCGCCGACATCACTGATTGGTGTCTGCAGATAGTTTCATATTTATCGGGTTTTTCCACCGAGAGCAACTCAAACAGCGCAACAACACCATCATCACTTTACACACTGTAATACACAGAGGCCAGAACAAGCTCACCAAGGAGAGAAAGATGGAGTGAAACCCGGGGAGAGAGAGAGAGAGAGAGTTTTGCCAGAGGAAGGAAAGGAAAGAAGCGGTGAAAGAGCGAGAGAAAAGCGAAGAAATCTTTCACAAGAAAAGCCACAAGCTGAAAGAGAAAGAAAACGGGGGGAAATGAATTAATAGAAATGATGAGTTGTAGGAATTTAACTCTAAATAGTGACGCTGATTTTGAAATCACTGCGAAATCCTTCGGGATCTGAATCCACTCAGTGTTTTCATGAATCATGTTTTAGAATCAGAATCACTTTATTAATCCCCGGAGGGAAATTCACATTTGCACCCAAACTCCTGAATCCAAGAAGAAGGAAACATGTCTAAAAATACAAGATAAACTAGTCTTAAAAAAAGAATAAATAAAACTGAAATAAGTTCAATAACTTACGTAAAAGCAAAATAAAGTGATTTTCTATACAATGATTCCTATATACATATGTTATTTACCAGCTGGGAGGTCCATATGGTGAAATACCGTGACCGAGGTCTTGAAAGTACTGAGCGAGGCCCTCTGGACCGAGGTCAGTATTCAAGGCCGAGGTCACAGTATTTCACCATACAGACTGACCTTAAGCTGGTAAATAATATATTTATTTTTTTCTTTACCAAATTCTAACAGAAAACGAGAGCGCCCGAAAGGGGAAACCGAGCCGAGCCGCCATTTTGAATCCTCATTCACGGCTGTAATGCAAATGGCTTCCTCCTCGGTACACAAGTGCACTTCCATGGCAGGAAATAAACTACATTTTGCCGCCTATGTAGTCCCCTATTTATACAAATAGGAGTCATTCAGGATTCAGCCATGTTTTTGTTCATGTTCGCAAATTACAGGTTTTAGCTTTCTCCTGAATGTTTTATTTTATTTCTTCTTCCTCAGTTGAGTAAAACTCACTTTTGCTGTGAACACTGTCATTATTGCTATCCATGCTGTAAAATTAATGCTATTATACTGAGAAATGCTGGCAAACATTTATAAGAATTTTGATAATCTTATAAATAAATCTTATAAAAAAAGATACATGTTGACAAAAAATGCTACTATGTTTATTGTTGTTGTGAACGAGCAAGTCGCCAGAGGTCCGTAACCGGGGTCCGTAACTGGGGTCCGTATCGTAGGCCAGTTGTGAACCCAGCCAATCAGAGCGCAGGATTTGGACCGCAAAAAAAAAAATACGTATATTGCACCAGGGCGGCACGGTGGTGTAGTGGTTAGCGCTGTCGCCTCACAGCAAGAAGGTCCGGGTTCGAGCCCCGTGGCCGGCGAGGGCCTTTCTGTGTGGAGTTTGCATGTTCTCCCCGTGTCCACGTGGGTTTCCTCTGGGTGCTCCGGTTTCCCCCACAGTCCAAAGACATTCAGGTTAGGTTAACTGGTGACTCTAAATTGACCGTAGGTGTGAATGTGAGTGTGAATGGTTGTCTGTGTTTATGTGCCAGCCGTGTGATGACCTGGCGACTTGTCCAGGGTGTACCCCGCCTTTCGCCCATAGTCAGCTGGGATAGGCTCCAGCTTGCCTGTGACCCTATAGGACAGGTTAAAGCGGCTAGAGATGAGATGAGATATATTGCACCTGAGTTAAGGATACAGTATACATGGTAAGACAGTACACCACAGTTATACAGTGGCATTGTACAGCTTGACTGCAGCAGGTAGGAATGATTTCCTGTGTCTGTCAGTTGTGCAGCATGGAAGAATCAGCCGTTTACTGAATGTGCTCCTGTGGCTGATCAGCTCCTCATGTAGAGGGTGGGAAGGACAGTCTAAGATTGTTTGTTTTTATTTTGGACAGTGTCCTCTTCTCCAACACCACTGTCAGAGAGTCCAGTGCAATGGAAACTTCTAATAAACCCTTCAGAACACTTAGCAGTTGTCTTTCCAGTAATTTATTATAGTAGATTACATACATTAAAGAGAGATATAAAACAGGAAAAGAAGAAGAAGACACCACCTCCGGTGATGTCGAGAGTGCACTCTGAGTTGTGTCTTAGTGGCTGTTATCTATTATACTCTAAAGACATTCGCTTACTGCTTGCATGTGTACGTGATTGGCTCAAGATTTTCTATGAAGCTTTGTTAAAGCGTGCACCTGGCGTGCTCTGGGATGTGCAGACGGACGTGGTTTAGGAGAACTCAGACACCCTGCTTATCACCAGCCAAGGGCACAGAAAGGTGATTACAGCATGTGGGAAAACAACTTTTCTCAGTACACTAGGCCACTTGAGCTCAACACAGAGAATAGAAATGTTTATTCACTAAATTTCCTTCACACCAGTTCCATGCCTACAACATGGCCAGCCTTCCTGATGATCTTATTGAGTCTGTTAGTGTCCTTCACCTTCAAGCCGCTGCCCCACCAGACGACAGCGTACAGGATGGCACTGGCCACCACAGACTTATAGAACATCCGCAGCATCGTTTGGCAGATGTTGAAGGACCTCAGCCGTCTCAGAAAATAGAGACGGCTCTGGCCCTTTTTGTATCCAGTGTCCACGTTTTTGGACCAGTCCAGTTTATTATCCAAGTACACCCCCAGGTACTTATATTCCTCCACCACGCCCACACTGACCCCTTGGATGCTAACAGGGCTCACCGGAGCCCTGATTCTCTTCAGATCGACCACCAGTTCCTTTGACACATTGAGCTGTAGGTGGTTCTTCCTGCTCCACGTGACAAAGTTGTCCACCGCCATCCTGTACTCGCTCTCATCACCACCGGTAATACATCCAACCCCTGCAGAGTCATCAGAACATTTCTGGAGGTGGCAGGTCTCCGTGCAGTAGTTGAAATCAGTGGTGTAGAGAGTGAAAAGGAAAGGAGAAAGGACAGTCCCTTGCGGAGCCCCAGTGTTGCTAATCACTCTGTCCGACACACAGCACTGCAAGCGCACGTACTGTGGTCTGCTTGCACAGTTTCTTTTGGTTTCAGAACATTTTGCAATAAATCCCTAAAGCACACTGTAGTTTACAGTAAGAAAAAGAATAATATTATACATGTGAGTTTGGAGAAATTTATCTTCTCGTGATAAAACTGAAATTGTAACACATCAAAGTGCATCATCTGTTGCATGTTTGTTTTCATGTGAATGGAAGCTCCACTATTCGGTAGGACCTCATTTTATATTATTATTACTGAGTGTTCCGACTGATTCATAGATCACAACAAAGGAAGAAGGACAAGGACAGAGACTGAAGATCTTAATTAATTTATTTAAGGAAAATAGAAATATTTACAAAATGAATGTATGGCGTGAGTAAGGTAATTAATCAGTAGTGTTAGACAGTGCAGGCATGTGATGGTAGTGTAGCATGGACCCCCCCACACACACCCACCCACCACACACACACACCCCACCACCACACACACACACACACGGTGACGTCTCTGTTCAAAAGGATCCAGCTGTTGGGGGTGGAGTCTAGCTGTGTTTACCTTTCTGGATTTTAATATTTGGAAGTGGTATATTTAAAGCCATTAAATACAGCAAGTTATCGCTTCTCGGCCTTTTGGCTAAGATCAAGTGTAGTATCTGTTCTTATCAGTTTAATATCTGACAACACAAGCTTCGTATTTGTACAAACAATTAGTGTTTCTTTGACGCTCATCCACTTTTCCTTTCATCAATTGAACATTTGAGAGAATAATGGTTGGAAGTAGAACTTTTGTTTTCCTTTCTCTAAGTTTTTGTCGCACCTCTCTGTGCTTTCCTCTTTTCTTTTTGTGTCCATCATAAAAAAAAAATCCTGGACTGATTCCAGTCACTTGAGCAGGAGCTGTGTTGCAGGAGGAAATCTTTGCTGTCACATACTGTACGTGTTCATCTCATGTTCTAGCTGGTTTCCTTACAACATTGTTTGCAAACAAAATAAGATTTAGCAATAAAGCAAACCTCCATACACTCGTCAAAGAAAATCAAAGAATGTCAAATACTCTGCAAAAATGGACACAGTACATTTTTATTCATAATATACATGACCTGTTTTTTATGAAACATTACTTTACGTTTTAATTTAATTGACATTTTAATTCATAATTGTTCAATAATATGTTAATGCATTGATTGGCATTTCTTAGATTTAATAGTTAAGTAATTTAAGCAATATATAATTAATTTTAAGCTTGTATTTTTTAAGCATGATGCCTGAAATTTACAGAAATAAACAACATTTTTCCAAACAACAGCAGCTCTTTTGTTGTGTTCTCCTCTTCATGATCAGACATGATTGAGGTTTAATTAGTGCTGATTGGCTTTATTTAAAACGTAAAACTTATGCTCAATTTCAATGACTGACTGGAAGTCAATTACACTTGGATTTTTCCAATTTTTTGTTCATTTGTATTGAGTGGACATTTTACACAACAGGCCAAAATGGGACCGTGTAAAGTGCTTCATAATAATAATAATAATAATAATAATCTCATCTCATTATCTGTAGCCGCTTTATCCTGTTCTTCTACAGGATCGCAGGCAAGCTGGAGCCTATCCCAGCTGACTACGGGCGAAAGGCAGGGTACACCCTGGACAAGTCGCCAGGTCATCACAGGGCTGACACAGAGACACAGACAACCATTCACACTCACATTCACACCTACGCTCAATTTAGAGTCACCAGTTAACCTAACCTGCATGTCTTTGGACTGTGGGGGAAACCGGAGCATCCAGAGGAAACCCACGCAGACACGGGGAGAACATGCAAACTCCGCACAGAAAGGCCCTCGCCGGCCACGGGGCTCGAACCCGGACCTTCTTGCTGTGAGGCGACAGTGCTAAACACTACACCACCATGCCGCTAATAATAATAATACATTCATCTAATTAATATTATTCAGTTTATAATGTTGCCGTTGCATGTACTTTAATACCCAGAATCCTTGTCAGCCATTCAGAAATATGGGTATGTTTTGAAATGTTTGAAATGCGAAAAGTGCAAAGATTATCAGTTATGCCCAAGGCTTTAGGGACGGTCTCTGGAGTCTATGCAATACTGTGCTCTCACATTACTACAATACCCATAAGTCTGATCTCCCAAACAAACAGAAAAGCAGGAGTTTTAGATAACCAAATCACTTTAGATACAAAAAGCGAAATAAAAGCTATATCAAATTATAATAGCGACCTATAATCGTTTAAGTTGGGGTCAAAAGCTTCCCTATACAACCTACACTATTCAATCTCACAGCTCCACACATTTCAGGTTACTATACATTTCTTTTGGTAGCTCAATGAGGCCATCTACTTCTGTTTACATCAGAGGTCATTTTAAAACAAATGATTAAAGACATATTTATTTCTGCTGAAATTTACTATATAAGCATTCCAGTGAGCCGAACATTATTGACACCAAGTTAACAGTTTCTGTAAATAGTCTGGAAGGTTCCAGAAATTGATGTAATGAATTTGAGAAGCTTCTGTTTGTCCAGTTGTCATAATTAGGGGTTACTGGGAATGCACAAGTTTGGTTTGTCCTTAGGAGCATAATACAGTACAATGCAATACAGTACAATACAGAAAAAGTACTGGGACCACATAGACACTGCATCATTCAAGAAAGAGGCACACATTTTAACTCCCAGGGATGAACAAACATTGGTCCAAAAGGTTCAACTGAAACCCAAGACAGCAACAAAGGAACTATTAAAGGAGGTTCAGACATTAGGTATTCATTCATTATCTCTAGCTGCTTTATCCTGTTCTACAGGGTCGCAGGCAAGCTGGAGCCTATCCCAGCTGACTACGGGCAAAAGGCGGGGTACACCCTGGACAAGTCGCCAGGTCATCACAGGGCTGACACATAGACACAGACAACCACTCACATTCACGGTCAATTTAGAGTCACCAGTTAACCTAACCTGCATGTCTTTGGACTGTGGGGGAAACTGGAGCACCCGGAGGAAACCCACACAGACACGGGGAGAACATGCAAACTCCACACAGAAAGGCCCTCGCCGGCCACGGGCCTCGAACCCGGACCTTCTTGCTGTGAGGCGACAGCACTCACCACTACACCACCGTGCCGCCACATTAGGTATTAAATTATGTAAAATAGAGCTGTCATTAAGAGTCCTACATCATCATGGACTGAAAGACTGTCACACAAGGGAGAAGCCCGTACTCTAAGGCCAGCAAAAAAACAGCCAGACAGTGTTGTAAATTTTGGAGAAGTGTTCTCTGGTAAGATTAAACAATAACTGAACTGTTTGGCCATAATGATTAGCCCTATATGTAAGACATTTTAATTCACAGAACAATATCCCAAGCGTGAAGCATGGGGGTGGTAGCATTGAAATCAGTGTCCACAAACTTTGGCTACGTTTACATTACGTCGAATCAGCGGATCATCAGATTAACGTTCTTAAAACGATTCGCGTATACACTAAAACCGTTAGCCGTGCACACAGCAACGCCAATACACGGATACGCTAATCACATGACTTTAGACGGCACGTAACATGATCCCAGTGCATTTCAGACGGCGCGTAACATGATCCCAGTGCATTTAAAGGGCATGCGCAAGGCTCACCACTTGCAAGTAGAAGGATGGCAAGCCTAAAGACCTTTTTTTCATGGACGGACGACGAGGTCCAATTGTTACTAAACGTAACATTGGATTATAAAACAACGGTGTCGGGTCAGGGTGTGGACTGGGAAAGTGTCCAAACAAAATATGGGGACATACGGGGCCGTTTTTTGGACCACTACCCCTCGCCAGAGGATGCCCGCGCAAGTGGGAAAGACTTCCCTCACGCGAAGGAGGAGATCTCAAAAGGTAAGCATTTGAAATATGTCTTTGTTTAAAATTGAAGTAAATATGAAATGTCGTTGTAAAAAATGAAGTATGCCAGTCTGTTATCGGCGGTACTGGTACTACAATGACGCCTTTTTTACACCGCGTATGGCCTTCGTGTTTATGCTAGAAGGATCACGTGTTCGGTACACTCTTCACCTCGCAGAACGGCAATGTTGTCATGCTACGTGCTATGGTACACAGCTGTTCATTGTTTACGCTGTTGTTCTTCAAAAAATAAATGAGAAGTCCTCAAATCATTGTTAATGCTGTAGTTATTAAATATAGCTGCTCTATTGTAGTGATGTGTCGGTCGCGAACGATCCGGTTCAAAGAGCCGGCTCTTCGAAGTGAACGACGGCAGCCGGCTCTTCGGTGGGAGCCGAGTTGGGGAGCCGAATTAGTTTTTGTCCTTAACTAGTTAATTGCAGCAATTAAATCAAAAATAAAATCTCGGGAGCCGTTTGGGAGCCGAAAGAGCCGGCTCCTTATAGTAAGAAGAGCCAAAAGAGCCGGCTCCCGAAAAAGAGCCGAAATTCCCATCATTACTTTATTGTATATGCGATTGCTTGAGGAGTTTAACCAGAGACGGTGAAAAGGCAGAGCATTTCGTTTATAAGCTACTAAACGGAGTCTAGTGACCTCCAGTGGATATTTTTAAATAGTAGTCCAAAGAGAAGATTCTGCAAAACGATTTTTTAAATCCATATAGGTGTTAACGTAGTCAAATGGGTCAAAATAAATCCATTTGCAAAATCTCCCCTTTGGACGGCGTTTTCAAATATATCTGGTTGAGCGCGCCAAAACTCCGTAGATGATATGTGTAAGCGAAATGCCCAAATGTACAGTCCCCTCCAAAAGAACAACTCGGCAAATTCTCTTGTTTTTGTCGTTCACTGAAGACATTTGGGTTCAAGACCAAAAGAAGATAATGAGACAGTAGTTCAGAATGTCAGCTTTTATTTCCTGGCATTTACGTCTAGATATGTTAACCAATCTTGGACTTAATCACTGTTTGTATTACACTGCAGCATTTTAGGTGAGCAAAAGTATTGGGTTATGGGTGTTTCATGTTGACCAGTTGTTGAGTGTAAGGTTGATTTTTCAAATTTAAAATAGTCTGCATGACTTTCCTACTTTTTGGCCTTCTTTAATGTCGTTTTTTTATCCTCTGACAAGAGATGCAGAGTCGTTATGGGTTTAAACCTAGGCCAAAAGGTTGGTAAGTCATGCAGACTACTTAATATTTGAAAAATCAACCTTAAACTCAACAAAACTGGTCAACATTAAACATGTTCCAACACTTTCGCTCACCTAAAAAAATGCTGTAGTGTAATACAATCTGTGCAGAATTATTCACTCAGAACATTTTGTTATATTTCAGATGTTGATGTTTTGTGTCTTGTCCTGTATTCTCAGCTCAAGTGACATCGAAGCTTAAGGCTATACGCACGAAGTACAGACGGGCTGTGGATGCTGGGCGAAGGAGTGGTTGCGGCCGAGTGGTTCTCCTCTTCTTTGAATTGTGTGAGGCCATTTGGGGGGGATTGGCTGGCACCTGCTCCCTTCCTGGAGGAATAGAGACAGCAGACCTTCGTGCGGACCGACCTTCTGAGGCAACAAGCTCCACATCAAGCTCCACGACAGAAGGTGGCGCTGACTGTGATGAGGATGAGGATGAGGTGGGTAGCCAGGTGCTGAGTGGGCAGACGGTTGCGAGGTGTCGCACTCAACTGGCCACAATGATGGAGTCGCACCGCACAGACCGGCTGAAGAGGAAGATATCACCACTTGTCATTGCTCAGGAGGAACTGGAGCTAAAGCGTCGAATGTTCCAGCGGCTGGAGGAGACTGACCGTGAGTTCGTCGGCGCCATGAACCGCATGGCCACATCAGTTGAAATGCTGGTGCAGCACATGGTCAGTGGCTCCAGCCACAGGAGGCTTCATTCACCACAGCACAGCACACCACACCATGCCTCCTTATATTACAGCACACCACGTCACGGGACCTCATACTACAGTGACACACAGGATGGCATGCCATATCTCAGTTATGGGCATCTGTAAATTTTGTTAATTTTATTAATTTTAATATATATAACTGTAAATTTTATTGAGTGAAAACCATGTACCACTTATACCATTTTACTGCATGTTTATACCCATGTTTAATTTTTTTTTTACTTTTTTTGCACCTTTTAAGACGTGTTGTACTCGTGTGGGCATTTTTTCCGCCTTGTATCATCTTTTTGTTTTTCATTTAAGAGTATAAAAGTATGAATATAATGCTTTGTCTTGTCATTCTTAATGTTGTTCATGGTAAGATGCAAATGCTGCCCATTGTGTAGTTATGATTTATCACAGAGGATTTGCAAGGGTCCGCACACCTCGAGAGTCTTTGTTTGCAGGTGCAGCTTTTCACAGTTTCATAGCTTTCAGTGCAGAGGAAGAGCGCAACACTGCTGCTTTACATATCACTACTTTATTTTTTAGCTTGCTGACGTTTCGGCGTCAAGCCTCTGATGAAGGCTTGACGCCGAAACGTCAGCAAGCTAAAAAATAAAGTGGTGATACGTAAAGCAGCAGTGTTGCGCTCTTCCTCTGCACTAAAAGCTATATCACAGAGAATTGACATTGGGCTAAATGACAATGTAACATGTATGATTGGGGTTACTCAGATATTACTGAAAGCAGTTTGATATGGTGTCTTCACTACAACCTTCTAGAAAGTTAACATGTGTGCCTAGCACACACATTTTGTGCAGGTGTTAATATCAGTGTAACTTCATTTATGGTTATTCACATTGACACCACTCAAAGTAAGTACTCACCAACATGTTGAAGGCTGCTGAATATATTGACAGGACAAAGAGATGTTAAAGAGTAGTTTATTAAATGTCAATAACTAATGAACACAACTAAAGAACTATGAGTGATAACTAGTGATGAGTGATAACTAATGAACATAACTAATGAACACAAGAGTGTATGATATGGAATGACAGTTTGAACACACACAAAAAATCAAAATCGTGCAGAGTTCTCCAACCATCCCTGTAGTCGATGACAACTAACCAAGCCTATCATGAATGGAACCTTGAAATGGTACTCAAGGATCCAAAAACATCGTGACAACACGCCTCACACGCCTTCCTTCAGCTTCGTGTGTTTTGTCCGCTGCAGCTGGTGGCTGAAACTCTTGGTCATACTACTACATACATACATACATACAGCAGTCACACTACTCTCTGGCAGAGGTTCCTTCTGCAGTTCACAATAGTTATGCAGTACAAAGCAAGCATATATCACATAGTAAAGGTCATCCAGGTTTATATCCATAGGCCTCCTCAGAGCTGCAAACCATGCCTTCAGGCGCCCAACCGCACATTCTATCACCATACGTGCCTTGCACAGTGTTAGTCCATAATACTGTTCTTGAGGAGTGGCTCCGCCATTGGGGTATTCCTTCATTAGGAAAGGCAGCAGGGGATAAGCTGGATCGCCAAGGATGAACGCAGGAACCGCATCCTCGCCCTCCACCAACTCTTTTGGGCAGGGTGGTATTGTCCCATCTCTCAGTTCACTGCACAACACAGAGTTCGCGAAGATGCGTGCGTCGTGGACACTGCCCGGCCATTTCACCAAGACGTCCATAAAACAGTAGTTGTAGTCGCACAGTGCTTGTACGTTCAGAGAATGTTTCCCCTTTCTGTTTACAAACCCTGTGGAATCAGTACTGGGTCGTTTCACTTCGATGTGCATGCAATTGATTGCCCCCAGGCATTGTGGCATACCGTGACTGCTGTAGAAGTTGTCTACGAGCCATTGTACCTCAGGTTCCGTCTTTGGTGTGGCGATGTACTCATGACCCAAGGTGGTGCATATTGCCTTACACACTTAACGAATGATGACAGAGACAGTTGACCGGGAAAGTCCAAAAGCATTGGCAGTTTTACGAAGTCGCCCCTCATCGCACAAGTAGTACAAGGTGCATGCAACCCTGGTGAGAAGGTCGACGGGCCGTCTCATTCTCGTGGTTGTCCCTTCCAGCTGTAGACGTAGTCGGTCCGACAGGAGTATCAGTGCTGATCTGGACATTCGGAAGTTCTCATACCATTCTTCGGCGACAACAACTTGGTCCACGAAGTTGTCCCACCAAGCACTGCTTCTTCCCGGTCTAACCCAAAACCGGTGCTCCATGTACGGCTTCCGTTGCCGCAGTTGCAGGGTATTCACATCGCAGAAGGCTTGCAGAATCTTGCGCCTCCTCGCCAAGTACTTCTGGGCAAACTGTACTGCCAGCAGTAGGACAGAGAGCAGGTTCTGAAGATTCAGAATGCGAGCCTCGTTGTCCATGTTGTTTTCCATGCTGTATTTCCGTGAACAAATAGCAGGAAGTGAAGTCCGCGAGTCGCATCACATGACCCACGTGGGATGACCAACGCCAGCGAATCAGGAAGGTGGATGTCACAGTGACGTTGTCCAATGAGACGCCAACTAGAGCTCAGCACAGCGTAACCGCGTATTCTGAATGTTTACACAGCACCGGAGCTGACACGATCTAGATTGAATACGTGGACACTGGCGGATTCCCGTTTCCCGGCATTTCCAGGTGGTTTAATGTAAACGGACAGTGCATCCGCGAAGAAAACGAGACAGATACGGTCTAGTGCAAATGTAGCCTTTGACAGTGTCATTGGCAGGGCAGCCAGAATGAATTTTAACACTCTTGCTGCGTTTGCTGTGAACATGTGCACAAAAAAAAGTGTAAGGC
Source organism: Neoarius graeffei (assembly GCF_027579695.1). Classification (NCBI taxonomy): domain Eukaryota; kingdom Metazoa; phylum Chordata; class Actinopteri; order Siluriformes; family Ariidae; genus Neoarius; species Neoarius graeffei. Next base: position 95,854,315 of record NC_083569.1, read on the forward strand.
TTGAGGCGAACAGACAATCATGTGATACACAGAAAAGTCAAAAGTCTTACTTTTGGTTGCAGGGACAATAACTCATTCCATAAACGTGAAGTATATAAAGCCGCCATGTCGCTGCTGTCAAGCCCTGAAAAACATGTTGTAATAAAGTCTAACATTCAGTGACTATACTGATAGTTAAATATGTACTCAACAGCCACTTTAATAGGAACACCAGCTCATTTCTGCGAGTTTGCATACACCAAGGCTAAAGACATTACAAATCAAATATTCACAACTTTACAGATTAAGTTGATCAGGGTATCTATTTCCATTTGAGGTCATTTCAAAAACACATGGATTAATTTCAGCCTTTATTTACTAAATCAGGAAATAGATCAATTTCAGTAGGTCAAGTTCAGGCCACAAATACAAGTCAGGGCTTCATGATGGCCACTCCAATAATATCACCCTGTTCTCTTGAAGCCATTTTGTTACAACTTTGGAGTTTTGCTGTGGATACTTGCTTAGTATTTCTAGATAATCCTCCTTTCTCAGGATGCCATTGCTGCTGAACCACATCATAGCTCATTACCAGAAAGTTGCTTGGACTTCAGCTTTATTCTGACGCCCCACTGCCCAAGATGCGCTGCATGGTTTTGACACTCTCACTGTGTTCGGTGTGGATGTAGGGTAAGCCATCCTCACTATTTTTATTTTTTAATCAGTGATTTGACTTAATGCTAACTTTGGAAAGTCTCCCTTTCATAGGACTGTTAGTAAACACACATCTAAACCTCCGCGAGTTTTTGTGTTAGAAACATTCAAGTAACACCACCAGAAACTTCTAGGCAAGGCAAGTTTATTTATATAGCACATTTCATACACAGTGGCAGTTCAATGTGCTTTACAGAAGTAAAAGCAAAACAGTAAACAATAGAAAATAAAATTACATAAAATAAATGGGGAAGAAAATTAATAAGAATTAAACAATAGTAGAAATAAAATAATAAAATGAGATAAAAGTTCAATTTTAAAAAAACAGCAGAATAAAATAGAATAAAAGTTAAAGGATAAGGCAACTTTTGTACAGTGTGTGTAATAGGAGAAAAACATATACGTAATCAATTCCGTTAATTATTTCCATTATATATCGAACATGAAAAAATATTTTTAACTTTGAAATCATAAATTGACACAGAGGAGCCGAAGTTGGAGGAGGCAGCCATTTTGAGATTGTGGGCAACTATAAACCAATCAGAATCTTTCGCTAATGCGTCTCCCTCTGATCTGTGACGTCACTGGGCCCATGAAAACACTGTTTACAGACAGATCACTGTGATGACAGTAAGGAGTCCCGGCGGGTGGCTTGTATTCGATTCGTTTATATCCCGACCTTGTCAGCTGTCAGATTTATGTTCATGGACCCGGTAAGCTGGTAAATAATATTATTTATTTTTTTCTTTACCAAATTCTAACAGAAAACGAGAGCGCCCGAAAGGGAAAACCGAGCCGCTTCGCGCATGCGCAGTAGGCTTGGTAGGACAAATCCAAATAGGAGTCATTCAGGATTGAGCCATGTTTTTGCTCCGTGTTTTTACTCGACCAAAGTTATACAGTATTATGAGCTTTAAGTTGCATAAATAAAACCATTTGGTGAAACTTTGAAGAAGCGATTGTACTGTTTTTTTACCTTATTACCATGAAGCACTGCAGAGTTCTTTTCAGTGGTGGGCCGCATGACGTCACGCAGTAGATCAATATGGCGGAACGCATCTTTGCTGAGCTCAGCGCAAGCCCATATTATTAAAAGTTAAAAGATACTGTTATGCGGTCTGTTCTTTCTCTATAAATTCCATGATCGATTACTTTATATATTTATCTATCTATTTGTGGTGATTTTGTAGAAAAGTTGCCTTATCCTTTAAGTAAAATTTAAAACATGGAGAGACTGTAAAAGTAAAGACTTTAAAACATGTAGAGATGGCAATATTAATAATTTAGCAGAAAGCATCTGAGAACAGCTTGGTCTTTAGTCTAGATTTGAAGCTGCCAACAGCAGGAGCATTTTTAATGTCCTCTGGCAGTTGGTTCCATAGCTGCACTGCATAGTAGCTAAAAGCTGCTTCACCACACTTTGTTTTAACAACAGGTTTTAACAGTAAATTTTTCTGCTGCGATCTGGTAGATCTGATTGGGTTAGGCCGCTGCAACATATCAGAGAGGTAATTGGGCCCTGTACCATTTAGAGATTTGTACACCAGCAGCAATGCTTTAAAGTCAATTCTGTAGCTTACTGGAAGCCAGTGAAGGGACCTTAGAATGGGAGTAATGTGTTCTGTTCTTTTTGTTCGTGTGAGAACCCTAGCTGCTGCATTTTGAACCAGCTGAAGTCGTTTGATGGTCTTTTTTGGCAGGCCTGTGAAAAGGCCATTGCAGTAATCAACCCTACTAGAGATGAAGGCATGTATAAGTTTCTCCAGATCATTTTTTGACATAAGTCCTCTTAGTTTGGAAATGTTTTTTGGGTGATAAAATGCCGTTTTAGTGATTGCTTTCATGTGCCTGTCAAAGTTTAGCTCGCTGTCTAGTTATATATATATATATATATATATATATATATATATATATATATATATATATATATAAAATATATATTTTTTTAATTTATATATATATATATATATATATATATATATATTTTTTTTTTTAATTTATATATATATATATATATATATATATATATATATATATATATATATATATATATATATATATATATATATAAAACTATCTTTAGCACTTTGTAAAGAGAATAAAAACAAATCTTACAAATTTCAGTACTTCAGCCAGCAACAGCCTCTTAACGACACACCCATCAGCTATTCACATGTTAAGCGCATGGAACATCAGTGTCGTCATTCGCTCATTGTGTAGCAAGGGGAGGTGAGAACACGCCCCATTTCACCGGTATAAACAAGTGCACATGTTCACTTGTTTCCATACCAACTGAGAAACTTTGAGGAATGGCCAGTGCAAGGAAGATGTCTCACTAGCGGTTGTTGTCATGCTTTTTCGGTTAGCATATAGGGAGAACTACATTACATTACATTTAGCAGATGCTTTTATCCAAAGCGACTTACAATTGAGAACAACAATCAAGCTACAGTAAAACAGTAAAACATAGATTTCATAGAGTAAGAAGAAGTGAGTGCATGTTAGATGGTTAGTGGGTTGTTCGGATAGGAGGTGCTCTTTGAAGAGAAAGAAGTTGATTGAAATGTGCTGTTATTTTCATCAAGTTTTGAAAACATTTTTCTGTTGCCAAACTACATTTCACTGATTTACTGATTTACTGATTTACAGTCATTAGTTACCTAAGTCAATATGCCCTGCATAGTCATAGTTTATCTTCATTGCTAACTTTAGATTTATTATAGTCCATGCATAAGTCTATGCATAAGATTGTGAAATGCAGCTTTAGCTTTTAGGGCTTCTTTTCTTTGCAGTAACTTTCCAAGCAGAGAGGTGTGGGGGCAGGGAGGTACAGGGGCCAGGGCCAGGGTCTTTGTCTTTGACAAATGGACTATTCACAGTGACAGGGGGGAGGGGGGATTACAGGTAAATTACACCTACCTCATCAATATTCATTTGAAAGGTCAACTGAGGCCCTGTCCACACGGCAACGGATTCAGGTGAATCCGATACAATTGTTTATCGTTTCGGCCTGGCGTCCACACGGCACCGGCGTTTTGGGTGCCCCAAAACGCAATCTTTTGAGAACGGGTTCCAGAGTGGAAAGATCTGGCAACGTTGCCGTTGCGAAGTCGTCTGGATGAGTAGAACGGATTTGTTTATGATGACGTCACAACCACATGACTGTGAGTGCTTCACGCCGGGTAGAAGTGTAACGAACTCGATGCGAGTTGTCAACAAATCCTATAACTTGGTTCATGAAACGCGCTTACAAAATATTTTCACTGTGAATATTTATTGTGTAATGGTGCAAAGTGAGAGAGAGAGAGAGAGAGAGAGAATAGCCCTTAGGGCAGAGTCAATCCCGCCAGCAAAAATAGGGAAAAAAAGGAGCGATCTCACCTCTTCAGATGTTGGTTTAAGTCCTACAATACATTCCTCAAAAAGGGCGTAGAAGAACAAATTAATCCATCAACGTGTAGCATTCAATTTATTCCGGACCATTAAAGACGCCGCCTTCCGCGTAGAATCATACGTCATCCTCGCCGCCATATTGGATGGGTCAAAGCGGAGAATAAAGATGCCTCATTCATGTGCTGCGTTTAACTGTACCAACAGGTTTGCCAGCCAAACGAGATCACATGGGATTACCTTTCACAGGTGAGACTGGAAAAATACTTTTCATTGTATTTGGTCATTATAATGTAATTTTACGAACAGATTTTTCTGACTTTGTGGCTAATATGAAGTCTCGCGCATAATAGTTTATGCGCATGCATCCTTATTTCTTCTATTGTTCTGGTGTCTCCGAAGGGACCGTCTTACAGCGCCCCTAGAGGTGTGGCATGTGTATTGCATCGTTTTCAGCAAGCGTTGCGTTGCCATATGGACCTGATATTTTACTGATCGTTGCCCATGTGGACGCGATATTTTTTTTAATAACATCTCGTTGCCGTTGTCGTGTGGATGTAGCCTGACTTTGGAGAAAACAAAGGTAGTCTGACTGACGTTTCTACAATTAGTATTGAAACTACATAACATTTCTGAATGCTGTTCTTACTTTTATGTAGCCAACGCCTATGTTTACAAGGTTCAGACTTCAAAAGTCTTGTGCAGATATATTTATAGTGTGTTTTTTTACAAGGTTTGCAGACTCTGAAAATAGTTTTTTGTAAGGTTGTGTTTGCACTTAACAGGCGTAATTTCCTGATCTGTTTGCGTTGTGTATGAGTCATTTCTTCTGTTCACACTCTGAGGCCCTGGGCCTGTCAGACACTCTGTGGCAGTCTGATAAACCTTGACATTTTTAAGTATTTCGTCTAACTAAAAACATCCATGCAAAAGTGACACACATGCCCTTACAGAAAAAACACATGAATATCCCACATATTTCACATGTGATCACATGTTACCACATGTGGTAACATGTGGAATACATGGTGTCAGATTTGGTAACATGTGTTACCATGTAGAGCACATGTGGAAAACATGTGATCACGTGAAAAATCACATGTGAAGTTCATGTGGCTTTCTGTAAGGGTGGTTATATTCTGGACACCCTCAGCAATAATAATATGACAGTAAAGTGAATGTAATGAAATTTGTTTTTATTTAAAGTTATATTCAATCTGCTTCTGGAGAAATACTGACTGACATTTTGATTCACAGTCTCACATCAGTCATTTGTGATCTGATTTACATTTAAATAAATAAAATACTACCCATAACTTCATATCTTATAAAGAACGTTGTGATTAATTGACATTCTGATATAAAGAGATTATCTTTCTGTCTTTTATCTATTCTTCAGCAAATGTGACTTTCACTTCCAGTTAATAGCAGTTAAAAGATGAAATATTCTTGTGGTTTGCTTTCTACTCTAGTTGAGCTGTGTGGCTTTAACCAGTGAGAAACGAGGAAATGGTCTGTGCTTCACCTTCTCAGGAAAGTCAAAATTAAGAGTCACAGATGCATGTTCCTACCACTGCTGGTTTCTGTGGCATGTGCCATGGCCTTCAGCACAAACACCATCAGCACTCAATCAGATGAGCTCACAATGAAAGGTGAACATTGTTAGATGTCACTTTCACATCTATAGCATCTTATCTCACTGATGATGCATTATTTTGTGCTGCCAATAAATGCATCTCAACAGAGAGAGCTCAGAGAGGAAATAACTCGAAATGTGTCCATACCATCCACAGGCAGTAAGTAGAATTAATCAGAAACTGAAGCCCAATAACACAAAAGCTTTGAGTCCAGTGCTGTGCTCACCTGACCTGGATATTTTATTTGATAGTTTAGTGAAAATTGTTAAACAGTAATCAAGATGCAAAAAGGAGGAAAATCCTGAGACTCAGTGGAGGTTCGGTGCCACTAGTGCTTTACTAGTGCAATAGTGAGCCTTAGTTCCCTGTTTCTGTGAAAATCTGTTTTTGTGTGTTGTACCTGCCTTTTTATTTGGAGTATGGATCTGCTGACTTTGATATTGTCTTCCTGTACTCTGACCTCTGTTTTTAATTATGGTGAAGATCATTGGTTTGCCCTGAATAAAGGACACACTGAGTTTATTCACTTGTGTCCTGTCTGACAGCAACATTCACACCATCAGACTGTGAATGAAACGATATATTTGCTCCTTTGGAGAAAGTTAATAATTCACATCACTCATTTCAGGCCTTTTATTCACAGCTCTAACAGGAAAACTGATGATCTGCTTAAACTTCAGGCTCAAAAAACACATCACACCTAAATGTTCCTTACTGCTGATTAGTTGCTGTTATTAATGACAGCAACACCAAGACTTTTTAGTCTGAAGTACAGAAACCACAACAGCTCTCTCTCTCTCTCTCTCTCTCTCTGTGTGCATGTGTGTGTGTACTTCCCCTTTCAGTACTTATTGTTTTATTCCCCCACTATATTTGGGTATGTGGAGAGATACTTCTTATACCATTGCTATAATGCACATAATGCACATCATGAGTGGTGAAAATATTGTGTTGATGGAGAAAATGTATTGCATGTAATGAATCCTAATAATTATCCTCATAATCCGAATAATGCCCCCCCCCCCCCCCCCCCCCCCCCCGTATTGGTGGACCTGAGGCTTCCACACACTATCTGCATGTGGATCAATAGCTTCCTCTCTGATCGCAGACAGAGGGTTAGAGTGGGCCACTACACATCCATGGCCCTAAGCCTCAGTACCGGCTCCCCCCAGGGCTGTGTGCTGAGTCCCTTGCTCTACAACCTCTACACACACGACTGCTCCCCTGTCCATCACGGCAACACCATGGTGAAGTTTGCGGATGACACCACAGTGGTGGGGCTTATCCCCGGGGGGGGACGAGTGTGCCTATAGAGATGAGGTGGAGTGGCTGTCAACGTGGTATAGAACCAACAACACCTCAAAGACCAAAGAACTCATCATAGACTTCAGGAGAAAGAAAACAGAGGTACCACCACTAATCATCAACGGGAACTGTGTGGAGAGGGTGGCAGACTTCCAATTCCTGGGAGTCCACATTGAGGAGAGCCTATCCTGGAGTGTGAACACCTCTGAGCTGCTGAAAAAGGCCCTGCAGAGACTGTATTTCCTGAGAATACTCAGAGGAGCAACATCACACAAAGACCGCTGGTATCCTTCTACCGTGTCTCCATTGAGAACATACTAACATACTACATGTGTGTATGGTACACCAGCTGCACAGCGGCTCAGAGGAAAGCGCTCCAGAGGGTCATCAACACCACCCAAAAGATCGTCGGCTGCCCTCTTCCCACACTGGAGGAACTACGCAGTTCTCACTGTCTCAAAAAAGCCCAGAACATTATAAGACACCTACCATCCCGGTCACTCCCTGTTTGAATTGCTGCCTTCAGGCAGATGGTACAGATCAATACACACAAGGACAAATAGACTCAGACGCAGTTTTTATCCAACTGCAATAATAACCCTCAATGCCGCTAAATAATGTGCAATACAAAACCTGACTGTGAAACAGACCGATGTAATGACAAAGTATGCATGTCTGCAGATGTATGTTCATATGGTTACTGTCTGTCCATACTGTCTTTTTTTTGATGACTGGGTGTGTTCGTAATGACAGGAAGTATGCATGTCTGTAGATGTATGTTCATACGACAACTATGTCTGTACTGTCTATTTTTTGCAATGACTGGATGTGTTTGACTGTGTGTTCATGTATGCTGCAAATACTGTTACATGTTTTCTATGTCTCATCTCATTATCTCTAGCCACTTTATCCTGTTCTACAGGGTCGCAGGCAAGCTGGAGCCTATCCCAGCGACTACAGGCGAGAGGCGGGGTACACCCTGGACAAGTCGCCAGGTCATCACAGGGCTGACAATGTTTTCTATGTATTCTTTTTAACTTAAATTATATTTTAGAGACTCAATGAATGAGGCACTGACTGGAGAGCACTTTAAATTTTGTTGTACTTGTGACAATGACAATAAAGACCTATTCCTATTCCTGCTGATCAGTTGCTGTTATTACTGTCAGCAACAGCAAGACTTTTTAGTCTGAAATACAGAAACCACAACATCTCTCTCTTTCTCTCTCTCTGTGCGTGTGTGTGTGCGTGCGTGTGTGTGTGTGTACACTTCCCCTTTCAGTACTTAGTTTTATTCCCCACTATATTTGGGCATGTGGAGAGATACTTCTTATACCATTGCTATAATGCACATAATGCATTATTATAATACATTATTATAATACATTATTATAATGCACATAATGTGCATCATGAGTGGTGAAAATATTGTGTAGATGGAGAAAATGTGTTGCATGTAATAAATCCTAATAATTATCCAAATAATGCCCCCCCGATTGGTGTTTAAGAACACATGCAGGAAGTTTCAAGTCTTTAACACAGATGCTACACGTTCACTCAGTCATTCAGTCAGTCATCAGAAGGGCAGGATGGAGCTCCGTCCACTCTGTGTGATGCTCTGTGAGTAAATGTTCTCTGTGTGTCTTCATTACACTGATTGGTGGTGAATTAAGTTTTGAATTAACAGGCTGAGAGTCCTGTCATCAGGTTCTGTGTGATTATTTCATTTGTCTGTAGCTAAGGTTTGATACTGAATTTCATGTGAACAGTGCATTCTGCTGTTGTTGTGGTGCATTTAAATCCAACCCAATTTATTTTAAAAGGCAAATATTAAATAATAATTAAACAAACACTATTTTCAGCACTTGCATCCTGGTGTGTCTCAGTTGTGCAGAACATTTAAAGCTGATATTTTTAACTGCTGTTATGCACTGGGAGTCAGTTTAGGATTTTATATTTTATACTTTATTCTGCATTTATTTGGAGAGATTTTCTGCACTTTATCATCTGTAAAGTGCAGAAAGTTGCTCGTGTAGATACACTAAAACTCTGCAGGTCTTAGTTTCAGGTAGGAGACTGTGCCAAGCAGACAGGAAATCAAGTGACTGAGTTTATAAATGTGAGATATTTATATTCATCGAGACATGGCACCGTCTTCAACATCAGATCAGAACAGATACTGATTTGAATAAATCTATTGGGGGATTTAAGATCATTAGAGTCTATCGGGCACAGAGTGATTTGAATTGTTTTAAATAAAACTTCAGCTCTGCACTACACATGAGTGCAGGCTTATCACAGGTTTATATTAAAGTTTGCTGACACTTTTTTTTTAAACTGCAAGTGTTAAAAAAGCAGACACTGTGAAAGAAGAAGAATTGTTTATAGCAGCTATAGCATCAGCAGTAACAGGAACTAAATTGAAAGGTTTGAAAAGTTGAAAAGTACAGCATGCAGTTCATGAACAAACTTCCACTTGTAATTGATGGCAAATTAGTCTGGTATAAGAGGAATTAAACTCTCCAAGACAGAGAGTACAGTAATTGAAAATAATCTACTTTGGGATGGTAACAGTACACCTGCATCACACTGGGCCACATCACACCGCCCTATTGTTCATTATTTTCCTCCATCAGCAAACCCCAACTGTTTTATCCCTTATTTAAACTGTCATTTCTGTTTCTCTCCCGAACTTTAGTGCTGACTGGATTCATCCACTGGACACAAACAGGTGATTTATCTACATTTCATTGATTGCATTTTTTTTTATTATTATTATTTGCCTTCATTATGCATGGAAAACTTGGCCTGTTCATTTCATACATGATTAAAACAAATGGCTCAAAATTAGTAAAATAACAAGTGATAAATGCATTCTTAATTTGAGACCAGTGGAATGTAATCGATCTTTCTAATTTCATTTTGTGTTCAAACTTTTCAAGCAGCAGGCGACAGTTTTCACTGATGTTTCCTCTGATAAGTAATATTTTTGTTGCTGTAGGTCTGCATAACTAGCTTTGTCACCTGGTGAGCGAACTATAAACAAATAATCATAACCTCCTAATGAGTAGCATAGGAATTAATTACAGGGCGGGATGAGGAAATATACTCGACAATCTCAATTCAGTTCAATGGACATTGTCACAAAGCAGCTTTATACAAATCCAGATATAAAATTTTTAACTTTTTAACTTGCATAATGAGCAAGTCAGAGGTGACAAGGAAAAACTCCGTGACAAGATTTAAACCAGATTTAAAAGGGAACCCATCCAATAGTGCGAATAAATGCTCATTGTTATCTTTGGGGTTTTCTTTGGGTGGCCAATTCCCACTCATCAGGCAGTTCTCTGCTATCACATGACAGCAACCAACCAGGGAGGGCGAAGGCGATCACATGCTTCCTCTGAGGCACTTGAAGCCAAGCAACTACATCTGTTCAACCTGCAGCTCATGTAATATCAGGGAGTGGCATCACACACTCAGAGCAAAGCGCGATCCACTCTACTCTGTATGCATCAGCTGATAGACACCCATGATTGGCTACTGTTGCTGATAGGAGTATGCCACGCCTCCCTGTCTGTAGAGAGAGTATGCCACTGCTTCCTTTTTGACAGCAGAACCGATTTTGCTCTCTTGGCCTCCTGGCCATCGATGGCTGTGGCCTAACAGTGAGTTTGAGATTCAAACTGACAATCTCCTGATGACAGGGCAAACATTGTTTTTGTGGTGAGACTCTGTTGCACATCATGCTCATGCTTACGGAAGCCACCAAAACACAAGAGCATGTTGGGTAACAGACTCACGCAACAGAGAAGGGTATTTTGGTGGAAGCCAGACAGCAGCAGGAGCAGTGATGACATGCGCTATTTTAATTATTAAAGGTATGATCTATTATTAACCAATCTTATTGTATTAATAACATTCAATAAAATAACTTTATGGCAGTTTCAATGAAATTAGATTAAAAAATAAGATTATAGTAATATAGGGAATATAGTAATAGGGGAAACATTTTATCTGATAAAACCAGGCCTACTGTTCTATTTCTCCTCCTGCAATAAACAGTGGGACCTTATCGACTGTCACCTTGATTATCCCTGAGCTCAGTGTAGTGAGAGAGCTTCTAAACAATAATGGGGAAAATGCATGATCCTGATTGGTTAATCCTGTTTCTCACCAGCTGGTAACATGTATGTAAATTGATGACACAAACTAAAGGATGTGTTCATTTGCTCATTTGTGATTTGATAAATATGCAAATAGAATGATGCCATTGACTTTTAATGAACACCATTATCATACACGTTGCATATAACGTCTTGTATTTGTGTTGTGCTAAATATCCATGAGTATTTGGATCAGCATGGTTTACTTATATTCCAAGTTAATGTTTGCAGAGAGGGAGCTTTTCTGTCTTACCTATGAAGAGCTTTGATGGGCTTTCAAATGCAAGAAAATTTCTCAGATTGATTCAAATGGTTGTTTTTGATGAGCATTGAGACTTCCTCTATTATTACTATTCGTTATGGGCAGTGAGAATGAGTTTTGCATTGCTGATGTACACTTGCATCCTGCCTCTAACAGCATATTAATTTTTTTTTTGCACATAATGTTTGTGCAACTTGACATCTATCTTCATTTGTGCAGTCTATTTACACTCACATTCATACATGGGGCAGTCAGTTGATCTAATCCACATGTATGTGGACTGTGGGACGAAACCAGAGCACTCAGCAGAATCTCACCCAGGCATGGGGAGAACAAGCAAACTCCACACAAAAAGGCCTCAGTTGGTCACGAGGTTCGAACCCAGAGCCTTCCTGTTGTGATGCACCACTGTGCCACCCCTCTCAATATATATTTAATTACAAAAAAATTTTGTTTCAAAGATGAACTAGTGGGAGAATTTTGGCAATGACTGTGATGAAGAAAATGTATATTTTTTGAAGCTTGATAACCAATGGTGGTCTCTTAATTGTTTCCATAACTGTCTATGTATGAGATCAAATGAATGTCAAAAATTATCCTAAACTTGTGATGTTCACATGTGTAAAAAATAAAAAAGTGTGTATATATATATATATATATATATATATATATATATATATATATATATATATATATAAAATGGACACACACATTTCCTACCTTCATGCACAACATGACATGGAAGTTACAAGCTTGCGTGATTCAAGTTACAAATACGAATCTTGGCAGTTTTTTATTCTCCCAGAATTTTGTACCTACTAACTCGTCAATTAGCACACTGCCTACTGACCATCCAGTCAGAAGGCAAAAGATTCTAGCATGGTGCATTCTCATTACTTCCCTATGGCAACATATTGCTGCCATGCCAGAAAAAGAAAAATGGATCAGTATGGGCAGAGATATAGCTCCTTTAAACTGTGTGTTCACGTGCACATGACGGCTGCCTCACATATCCATCCTGAGTCTATTTGGTGCATCGGTTTCGCATGTCCCCAAAAATTAACACCACGTATCTGCAAGAAGCAGCACATGCATGAACGGTTGGGACAAAATGGGGATGTGACATGACTGGGTCAATAGGCACATCAGCAGTGACATGGGTGAAAGTTTTCAAGACAAGCAGAGTGACCAAGTCTGCAATTACCCACATTGCTGCCGCGTAGTAACAAATATTTTTGTCAAAACAGTCGGGGAGAGATCAGTACCATTTTAAAACCTGATGTAGAAACCTCCAAAAATGAATGGAAACAAGTCTGAGACAGTTACGTAAAATGCTGGAAAAACTGATTTGGAACAGTTCTGATGGTGTGTTTGTCAAGTGGTTATCAGACACCTGAGCAGGCTAAGCAGTTTTGTCAGCCATTGTTCCAGTGAGTTCAATTTTCCAAAGAATAATATGCTAAGTGTTTTACATCTAGCCTCTCGCCTCAGCAAAGCTGAAATCAGAATGTTGCTTCACTTCATATTAATGCCAGCACCAACTGTGTTTGAGTTTAGGAGCTAAAATGCTTCAAATTTTACATGCATCAGATATCAGCAATCGCATTGCGTGCCAGGTGTTAACATGATACTGTGGTTCTTGACGCCAAATGAAGAGGTCATCAGCAGTCCTTCACCAAGCCCTACATCTGATCCGGGTCCTTCACCTGGCCCATCTACCTCGACATCTGAGCCCTCATCCAAGACCTCCTCTGAGCCCTTTACCTCATCCTGAATACTTACTTCAACTCCCTCTATCTCATCCAGAATGCCTACACTCCAAAGAGGGAGGAAGCTAGCCCAGGAGGAGCATGTAGGCCAGAATATATACAGCAGCTTTGGAAATTACATTACCATGTTCCTTAAGGAGCTGCCTCCAGATTGTGCAAAGTGATTGATGGAGGAGATTAAGCAACTTAAGCAATGTTATGAATAGACACATGGATGCAGAACTGTGTTCCTGCAGTACTCTTATTCTTGCACTATTGTTTTGTGAGTTTGTTTTGACTGTTCAAAGTCAGGCACCAGTGGCAGATTTTGGTATGAGTGATGTGGGCAAGGGCGCACACAGGGAAAAAATATCAGAATGGTGACATTTCTGTGATCAGTTTTTTGCCACTCATTTTCATGTCAGTTATATCATGTCACCATGTAGGTCAGTTAACCTGTCAAAGTGGGCGTCCTGACTCTAGTTTGTGAGCTCGGCAGGCTATTTCCTGGCCTCTCACTCTGCAGAAGTATGAGATGGGGAGGGGGCCCGGGTACAGGCTGACCTCAGCTCTCTCCATTGGAAACCTGAGGTAGGGGGAGTGGGTGAAACGCTTACCTCCAACTTTGTACAGGACTAATGCAGTTAGTGAAATCAGAGGAGAAACGCAAAACAAATGAATGAAAGAATGTAGCCATGTGATCTCTAGTATAACACTTGTTTATTCGCCTATGTTGCTTGCTATGCTTTTGCACATGGTTTGGGGGAAATGAGGGAATGCGAGACAGGCTTGTGACAATTCAAGGTGTGTTGTATTTTGCTTCCTTTCACATTTAGCAAGTTAATTTTACTCTTGGCGTGCATGCACACACAGTGCAGGCTTTTTAACTCGCTCTCTCTCTCTCTCTCTCTCTCTCACAACCCGCTTCTTCTGAAAGAACACAACAGAGACACAAAAATAAATAAATACTCATCACATGTTACCTGCTGGTTCTACCTGCCTCTGTCATGGAGGTCTGTATCTCAAACGTAGCCAAAAAAATAATAATACTTACACAAAAGAAGTTGCCTTCAATGCTTTTATTGCACAGAAACAATGCAAGCCTGAGTGATTCCTGGGAAAACACTGAAGTCTAAGTTTCTTCCTTTAGTTTTTAAGTCGGGTCCTTTTTGGGGAGACCTGCCCTAGGACTACACCAAAACAAAATGGTGGCTCCTATTAAAATCGTTGTAAAAGATCTGTCTTTGTTTGAAACACAGACTTCTGATTGGCTGCCCCAATATGGGAATTCTCATTGGATAGAACATATTTCCCATGATTTTTCAAAAGAAAACATTCTAGCATTCACCATATGGCATTCTTTATTTGACTTGCCATGACTTTATTTGTAGTGGAGTATTTTCACAGGGTGGTGTTGCTACTTGTAGTCAAGTAATGCATCTGAGTACTTTGTCCATTACTGCCCTGGCATCACATACAGCCATCAGGATACAACTGAAGTATCCTTTGTAGTAGTAGAAGGAACTTCCACTGTTGACTGGGGTATGGACTCTGACGTGTTTACCACCTATTGTCCCAACACAGTTGTAAATGTTCCACAAATAGCAGAAATCATTCTGGAGCTGCTTCCACTGATCTTCAGTGGGGAAAGTTGTAACCTCATCCTTTAGATCAGTCCATATAGTTTTGTTGACTTCTTTGACTAAACGTCCAAATGGCACTGATCCAAGTTTGTAGCTTGCTGATGAGGCTCGATAGCTGCTCCTGTTGTTAGAAAGCAGAGGGAGATGGTGAAGTAGATTCTAGTCCCCTCAGAATTCTGTTTCCCTTTACACCACTGTATTATAAATCTTGTTTATTTGCCAGGTTACCATACATATTTACAGAGCAAAATTATATCTGTGTACACAAAACTTTTTCACACGTGCACAAAATATTTCTTTTTTTCATTAACTTTCTTTATTGGAAGCAATTTCACAGGCAGCAAAATAACAGTGCAATGTGACAGAGAGGACTTCCAGTCTATCATTTTTTCCCGGTCTTTTTATCCCTCCTACAATCCCACCCCACCCACAAGAGAACAGTTTTCAATGAAAATCCAGTGTCAACCTGTAAACAATACAGAATACATACAACAAATACGGAAAGTAATGAAATAAGTAAATGAAATAAAAATGTTTAAAAATAACAATGAAAAAAGAAAGAAAGAAAATAAGATAAATGGGGGGGGGGGGGGCTCAATCGTCACAGTCAGGCAGAGATGTCAAAGATTCAGGATAATTTAAGAGAGGTCTCCAAGTCATTTCAAATGAGTTTAAGGAGCCATTGAGGGAAAATCTAAGCTTTTCAAGTCTAATGGACAGTAACACCTCTTTCACCCACCTGCTATGAGATGGAGAATGAGGGTGTTTCCAATTGAGGAGTATGAGGTGGGGTTTACATTAGACCGTATCAGCGGATCATCAGATTAACGTTTTTAAAACGATTCGCGTGCACACAGCAACACCAATACACGGATACGCTCGGCTCCGCAGGCATCCTGCGCTCCAAATCACTCCACCCTGAACAGCGAGTGCCCTCTGGAGGGTGCGCACTCCGGCCCTGCGCAGCTCACAGAGCACGCGAGTGAAGTGCACAAGCAGTGATTCGGGACTGAGCCGCTGTGTGTGAGATCCCAGTGCATCACTTACCACTTGCAAGTGGAAGGATGGCAAGCCTAAAGACAATCATAACTACACAATGGGCAGTATTTGCATCAGTATTTGCAGTATTTTCATACTTTTATACTCTTTAATGAAAGGTGATACAAGGCGGAAGTCCGCGCCATTTTTCAGCAGTCGCGTCACATGACCAACGCCAGCGAATCAGGAATGTGGATGTCACAGTGACGTTGTCCAATGACGACGCCAGCTAGAGCTCAGCACAGCGTATCCGCGTATTCTCAATGTTTACACAGCACCGGACCAGACACGATCTAGTTTGAATACGTGGACCCTGGCGGATTCCCGTTTCCCGGCGTTTTAATGTAAACGGACAGTGCATCCGCAAAGAAAATGAGACAGATACGGTCTAATGTAAACTTGGCCTGAGTCGCCTGGCCAACAGAGTGGCAAAGGCAAGAACAGTCTGCACGACTTTAGAGGTAAAAGGCTGCAGGGGGACACCAAACAAAGCCAAGAGAGTTTCAGGAGAGATAGTTGTGTTATATGCTGTGCTAAGAGTTTTGAAGATTTCAGACCAGAATGTGGCAAGCCTGGGACAGAACCAAAACATATGGGTATGGTCGGCTGGAGATTGTTTGCACCAATTACATGAGTCAGTTACGTTGGGGTAAATCCGAGATATCCTCAAATTAGTGTAGTGAGCTTTGTGTACAACTTTACACTGTAGGAGGCCGTGCCTCGCACAGATTGAAGAGCAGTGAACCAACCGTAAAACTTGTTGCCAGTAATCATCAGGCAGTGTGGTTCCAAGCTCTTGCTCCCAAGAATCCTTGGGACCAGACGCTGGGGTGTCAATAGTAGAATTGATAAGGCTGCAACTGCTAGAAATTAGTCAATTTTGTTCAGGATCAAGAGCCAATAGCGAGTCAAACAGAGTTTCCAGGGGACTACTAGGGAATTTGGGGTTCTGATTCTGAATAAAATGCCTTGTCTGAAAAAAAATGAAATAGGTGGGATTTAGGCAAATTAAATTTCTTTGAGAGCTCAGAAAAGGACATAAAAGTCCCTTGGTTGTAAAGGTCCTTAAATTTAGTTATCCCTTTGTCAAACCAAGTCTGAAAGGTCAAATCAGTGCAAGAGGGCAGAAATAGGTGATTGTTTACAATGGGGGAGAGGTCCGAGGCCCTGTGGAGGACTAGGCTTTTCCTAATTTGAATCCAGATTCAAACAGAGTTAGTTACGACTGAGTTTGAGGTAAAGTTGGAGGCCGTCAAAGGGAGCTGGGAGCAAACCAGGGAATGAAGACAAAGTTTAGAGGATGTACGTTCCATCTTCACCCATGCAGGGCGCTCTTTGTCTGCTGTAATTAGTAATCCAGTATAAAAGTTTATGAATATTATAGGACCAGTAATAGTGTAAGAAATTGGTCATTGCTAAGCCACCAAGAGCCTTTGGGAGCTGTAGCACTGATTTTCTGATGCGTGGATTTTTATTGCCCCAAAGAAAGGAACTTATTAATTGATCCAGTGATCTAAAAAAATACTTTTTAATGAGGATGGGGATATGTGAAAAAAGATATTGAAACTTGGGTAAAACAACCATTTTAACTAAACTAACACGACCTACTAGGGATCGTGGGCAGGGGCGGTTCTCAGGGTTCGTACACATTTTTTACAATCAAATTCAAGCACTTTTTAAGGACTTTCAAGGTCAATTTTCCAGTTTTTCCAGTACCATTAAAGGAGAAATCTCGTATGATTTAATCCATAGCCCTTTGTTTGTTTGAGGTCACTGAGTTCTGCCTGTGGGAAAAAGAACTAGAAAATCTGATACAACCTAGGCCGAATATTGAACCGGCAGCTAACATTAACTGAATGGGGCATAGAAAATGAACTACTGTGCCCCATTTCATTAGTTGGCTGCTGATTCTGTATTTGGTGCATGTTGTAGAAAATTTTACTCATTCTTTTTCTTACTGACAGCTCTTTGTGACCTCGAACAGCAGAGCTATGGACTGATTTAGACCATATTTCTCCTTTAAGAAGTTGTAAATTGCATAATGCGATACAAATTCACGCACCCTCAAAATGGCCATTTCATGTGTTTATTTATTAACAAAACTTTCCCAAATTAACAGGATAACAAATTAAAGGGGAAGATTGTCACATTGACAATGTCAGTCACTTTTAAGTAAGCAGAACTTGCTTGACAACTAAGGTTATAACTGTGGCTATGATAATGACTATGGAGCTTTTTTTTAACACAATTAGCAGATCTTGATGCTTTTTTCCTAACATCAAAAAACAAGGAAAATTATATTTCAAACTGTTTACTCTCAAGTATCAGCAAGATGCTAAAAAGATCTTATATCAACTAGGGCCCTCACTGTTAAAAGTAAAATCACCCTTAACTATAACTTCTAAAACATTTTATCTCTTTACAGCAATAAGACAATAAGAGATGCATGACAATTACCACGGGGTGTGCCAAACACTGCTGCAGGCATGCATATCATTTTAAAATATGGGTACATCCATCTAATGTTCTTCTGGGGAAAATGCATTTCATTTCTTTGTAACCTCTCCTCCATTAAAATTGGTATTGTTAATAATATTTACAGTAAGAAGATGCAGCTCCCTCATGCAGTCAATGATCACATCATGCCAAATCAAACAGCCTAAACATTGCCTTCTAGAGTGGAAAGCAGTTGGCTATAGGCAGTAAATTGTCTAAAAACATACATTATGAAGGGTAATACTTTTAATCAAACATCCACCTATTACCAGCTAAAACAAAATCCGACTACAAAACACATGAAAATATAAACGTCAATTTTTTTTAGTCAGTCACAACCTTGCAACTGGGCTATAACACACACTGTATAAATGCGTTAGCTATGTTATGTGCTAACATCAGCTGTGCTTAAATTTTCAGTTGCGGGAAATTCTTAATTATATTAATTTACCGTTGAGAAACGCTGGCATTGTTCTTTACATTGCCGATAAGAACTGTCCAAAACTGACATGTAATCCTAGCACTAATATCACATTTAGTGCTTCTATGTTTAGGTGTAACATGTAGCTAACGCTTAGCAAACAAATCATGGTGTAGGGCTAATCATCTCTGTGACTTACCTTTCGTGTGACTAGGGAGCGCTGACTCTCCCATTGCGAAAATCTGGATGTCTTTTTTGCATACTTTGCAGCAGGCTATGCGTGGATTTGGTCCACGTTTTATCCAGAGTTTATACTTTTCATTTACCAGCCAACGTTCGTTGAAACGACAACCTCCCGGCATGTTGGTCAACTGTCCCAGGCTTTCGTCTAAACCGGGGAACAGGGGCGCTGCACCCTCTTACTCTCGGAGTGCGTGCGCCCCCTTACCGAAATGCCGATTGAACCCCAAGTCACACTTAAGCCATGCACTTGTATGCTACTGCACAACATGCAATCTCTCAAAACGAGCTTTTCTCCGTGAAAACATCCCAGCAACACCACGTGACAATGTGTCCGATCATCAAATACATTATAATTACTCCAAAAATATTCCAATCATAGTAGATACACCGCCAGACGGTGCAAAAACAATCCAAATTGGCATTTTCCAGACTGAGGCGCTATGTTGTTTACTTGTCGCGGCTGCTCTCGCAAGATTTGACATGGGTTACATACAAGGTCAGCTGACTTGTAGAGCGAGATTTCTCGAGACTAAATGGCCTTTAACCCACCAGCGCGGGAGCTTTTGACAGAAGTAGTTTGCGAGTTGTTTTTGTTGACACTTGGGCATTTAAAGATGTCATCCCGCGGCACGAAGCGGAAGAAAGCCAAAGACTGTCCAGGGCAGAAGAAGATCACTTCTTTCTTTTCAATGTTGACAGACAATTTGTTACAATTTCCCTCTCAGATAGCCTCAGAATGTCCCATTGTAGCCTCAATTTTTCAAAGGCTTTGCACAGCGGAGAGGGGGGGACAACCAGCACCATCCCCCCCCCCCCCCCCCCCGCTTCGCTCCCTCGCCATGGTGAGCGCCCTCATACTAAATTTTTCTAGAAAAAACCCTGTGTCCTCTTGGGGGCGACGTGACACAGTCTATGCATAACATGACAACTATCGATACGGTGACAGATCACAAACAAAAGTTCACGCGAAGCCCAGAGTGAGCTGTGTAGGCGTGATTTTAATCCGACTTATTTTATTTCTTTTATTTTATTTCTTTCCATTTAATGGTGGTCTATTGAGTCAGACTTCCGAGAAATATGCTAACATTTTCAAGCATTTACAAGCACTTGACCCAAAATTCAAGCGTTTTTCAAACCTTGAAATCAGGACATTGAAATCCAAGCATTTTCAAGGATTTCAAGCACCCATACGAACCCTGGGTTCTAGCCATTTTGGGGCCCTAGGCGAAATACAGACATGGGGCCCTCAAAAGTCAGTCTTGAAACACACATACAGAATAATGGTCATCCCTACTTGGCACATGCCATATCTCCTTGCTGTAAATTCAGAAAAAAAGATAGCAAACTGCCACTAACAATGTGCCCCAAATAAGCTCCACAGTGAAGCAGGTTTGAGATTACTCCAGCATTTGCCAAAATTCTGACAGTGTTTATTGCTCAGATCAAGCCAGAAAGAAAGAGCGACAAGGCAAACAACAGAAGAAGAGACAGTAGAGAGAGGGAGCCAATTTTAAGAGTCAATCTCCATATTTTAATAAAACAAGGATATCTGAAATCCAATTATTTTGACTCCACAGATACATATTCCCAGATATAAAATGATCTTATTCTTATCAGAAGTAGAACACAAATGGATACATATTACCAGATACACATTACCAGAGCTACAAAATGATCTTACTGTTATCAGAACTACAACACAAATGGATATTACTCTATCAAAACCTCTACATTTCAATGGGATAAGACTGATGCCAAGATAAATGTACGAGAGAGAGAGAGAGAGAGAGAGAGAGAGAGAGTTTGTGTGTGAGAGAGAGAGGGAGTGAGTGAGTGAGTGAGTGAGTGAGAGAGAGCCATTTAGTGACAGGCAATACAGTGGTTGAGAGACAGATACAGAGGGATTGAGAGTTTGTAAAGGATGCAGCCAGTACATTATTGAAATGTACTTAATCTTCAAAATTCCATTGTTCATGTATTCCATCACCATTCCATAATGGGGTGTAGGTGTGTGTGTGTGTGTGTGTGAGAGAGAGAGTGTATGTGTGCGGGTGGGGGGGAGGGGGGGAGAGAGGTATGAGTTTTTAAAGGTTGCAGTCAGTACAATCCTGAAAAAAGTCATTAATCTCCAAATGTCCATTGTTCATCATAATCATACGAGAAAGAAAGTCCTACTTGTTGCTGGCTTCTCCAAAGTTTTCATAGAAAGGTGGTGTGCAGAGGTATGGAACCCAAACTACACGAACACATTCCTCAACAGCGGAGGTTGAGGCTGTAGCAGACTCAGGCGATTTGAAAAATGTAGTTAGTTTCAGAAGTGCAGCTGCATTCTTTTTGCTTTGTATCCTTGTTTTTTTGTTTAGCGCAACCACTCTCATAACTGCGCTTCATCTTGTTTACGGTTCCCGCTGCTTTGGTTTGAATTTCCGTCGCGCACCTGTCTACGTCGTCAGATCATGGACTAGTCCAATGTAAAACAACCGGGGGGTTGGGACAAATACTATATGGACCCTTTTCACGTGACGTCACGACAAACGCGGCCGCCATTTTGGACATGTACTACCAGTAATTTACCACAGCCAACATTGAGGAACAGCAGCAAAGAAAGTTTTTTACTTTCAGCAAGACTTCCATCATGCCACTATATTGTTGTGCACCTGGATGTAGTAACCATCAACAAACAAGGCAAGGTTTATCATTTTATCGGATCCCGACGGAGAAGATGGATAGCGGCCATTAACAGGAAAGATTGGCAGCCCTCGGCATACCAACGCTTGTGTAGTGACCACTTTGTTGGAGGTAAGACGAATAAAATTAGCCAGAAAAGGCATTACATTGCTGTTAACATTCTGTGGCGGCGAGTGTGTAACCAAATAGGTTAAAATAACCCATTGTAACCTCTTTGTTCTTCTGTAGTAGCTATTGTTGACTAGCTAATTTCAGCAAGTAGCTGGTATGTTACTGTAGCAATGTTTACGTTCAGTCATTTGGATGACTGTTAAAACCTTTCAGTCTCAAGTTTTTCCTTTACTGTATTTACTAGTTTACTGTAATTATGATCCGGCAGCTATTTACACCGGATCCAGTATAAAGAGCTGCCGGAGCCAACGTCCAAGGTTCCGGAGCGTGCTCCGGCTTGCTCCCCCTCAAATTAAGCAGCGTGCTCCGGCTTGCTCCCGGAGTGCTCCGGCCGAGGTTCCGGAGCGCGCGCCGTCCGAGGTTCCCCTCAAATTAAGCAGCGCGCTCCGGCTTGCTCCCGGAGTGCTCCGGCCGAGGTTCCCCTGAAATTAAGCAGCGCGTTCCGGCTTGCTCCCGGAGTACTCTGGCTGAGGTTCCAGAGCGCACTCTGGTGGAGGTTCCCCTCAAATTAAGCAGCGCGCTCCAGCTTGCTCCGGAGCAAGCCGGAGCGTGCTGCTTAATTTGAGGGGGAGCAAGCCGGAGCGCACTCCGGAACCTCGGCCGGAGCACTCCTGGAGCAAGCCGGAGCGCGCTCCGGAACCTCGGACGTTGGCGTGTATGTGTATGGCGATGGGTTTTTAACGACATAGGTATACAGATCATGTGGGCCGAAGTCAGGTAAAGACGAGGGCTTCGTGTACTTCCATACGTCAGTGAACAATCCTGGTGGAAGCAGGTAAACTTCGTTCTCTAAGCCTGCTAACCTCAATTTTTGCAAATACCTCTCCCTCTTCTCGCCCTGTAAATGCCCTACGTCGCTGGATAGTGAAGGTGTTTTCTGCATCTCGCTCCTTTTTCTTTTATGTTTTTCGTTTGTCGCCTTCCTCGCATTCAAACTGATTTGAGCCGAAGTCCACTACATGTCCAAAATGGCGGTCGCGTTTACGAAGGTCACGTGACTGAAAAGGGTCTATACACATGAATTCGATATTCTGATGCTATTTTGGTGTGTTTTTCCATTTATATCGTTGACTACTTAATATCAGAGACAAATTAAGGTGACATATATATTGTTTGGTGTTTACCGTGACGGCAGGGGCGTATCACCCGTGGGGGATGCATACGTTTCACCCCCCCCACTTTTGTTGAAACACAATTTCATCCCCCGCACTTTTGTCAGATTAAAATGACATCATTATGAAAATTATACAGCTACTATAAAATGTGTAACAAGGAAGTAAACTATTGCCATAACGCATAGACCGCGGAACCGCCCGGGCCACGGGGGCTGTGGCCCGGGTAACTTTTTGAAAATTACTAAAAAAAAAAAAGGCTAAACCAATATTTTTTGACGTTGAGCGGACTCAAGCCTGGCATGAACCACTCCGACGCGCTATAATGACACCAATCTATCACCAGCCAATCAGGAGACTTAATCAAATGCATCCCCCGCCCACCAATCTATCACCAGCCAATCAGAAGACTTAATCAAACGCATCCCCACGCACTTGTGTCCGCGTCTGAGACGTTGAATTTTCTCAGAAGGAGGGAAGAAGTTGATTGGGGTAAGACTGTGTGATAAATTAACGAATGAATAAGAGAGGAATTTCAACATATAGGGTTTAAGTTTGTTACCGTTAAATAAGCATTGCTTGTACAGTAGCGTTATGTCGTTACAACGTTGACCCACTTTTAACGTGCCGAGTACCGACTGTAGCCGCTAACATGCTAATTAGCTTGCTGTCAAAAGTGCAAAGACCTTAAATTGCTCTGTGTAAATTAGAAAATGGCGCAACTTCCTCTGTAGCCGTCAACTCAACTTGTCTTGAGTTTTGAGCCGATCACAACAGGGCAGCACTGTGGCCTGAGGTAAAACAGGATAGTTTTAGTTTGTTTAAATTACAAAAATGAGTAACCCAATGACTGTCTCATATACTCTTCATATACTCATACTGTTTAAGTAATGCAATAAAACTAATCTTTAAAAGTGGAATTTACTCAAACTGTTTGCATAGAATGAACTTTGGGGTTAACAGTGTAATAGTGTTGCAGTGTTCCGCAAATCTGCAATTTAATATTTCAGATCTTGAGACATGAAGGTGCTATTTTAAAAAATAAAAGGTCAGAAATGTTTTCTTTGTCGTCTATTTAGTTCATTTTATTTCCTCAATAATTTTCCTTGATTGAGAAATCGGTCTGGGCTCTTATGGGTTAATCAGCAGCCTGCATGCGAGTATATGTTCCATTTACAGTCAAACATTTTGATGAACTCCAGGCTCAATTTTGATTAATCAAAAATCTGTGTAGTAGTACAGTCTGAAGATGCTCTTGCACATTTGGTGTCAATTGAACAAAAATTATGGGAGGATATAGGTTTAATAAGTTTTAAAATTTTTGAAGTGAGTGTTGGATTGATAAGTTTAGATGTGTTCAATATTTTCTTATCTTCAGACATAATATTGTAGATGTTTCTTTACCTGCTTGATAGTTTTGACCGGGACTCCAATCTTCCTCAGAAGAGTCATTAGTCCTTAAATTAAATTCATTATAGACATGAACTTAAAATCATTGTTTTATTTTATGGCCTCGGTGCCCTGGCTTTTGGCCTTCGTGCCCTCGGCATCAGCAGAGCGTTCGTTTTCCACACTTCGTCGACTGAAATCATACCTCCGATCCACAATGACACAAAAGAGACCGAATGACTTGATGAACTGCCATATTCACCGTGATATTCTGGAACAAACTTACATGACAGCCATCGCAAAGGAGTTCGTGCAGGCCAATGACAGACGCAGGCAGGCCTTTGGGAAGTTTTATGGGTAAGTCATTGGTTACTTCCATTAGCACCGCCGAGTGCACTGCTTCCTCTGTTTCCAGTGTTTCTATCCTGCATTGGTACTGATGCAAGCAAGTTGTTTAAGTTGAGTTAGCCTACTACCGAGGTGCTTTTGTTGTGTACTGTTGGCTGTTTTAGCATTTTATTCTGTGCAGTTATGTGCTGGCATGTTGTGGGCTAAAGTCATGACCGATGGATTAATCTATGTATAGCCTTCTGTGCTGCTGTCTGTTTTGGCAGTTTATTCTGCGCAGTTATGTGCTGGCATATTGTGGAAACACACACACACACACACACACACACACACAGACGTGCACTCGTGGACACACACGCAGCTCTGACAAAACTGCAGGCATATTCCCATACTTTCCTGTGACCGAGCACCGCCGAGTGCACTTCTCTGTGTTCAGTGTTTCTCTCTATAGTGCTTTAGTACTGGTACAAGCAAGCAGTTTAAGTTGAGTTACCACCGAGGTGCTTTTCTTGTGCATTTTAATCTGCGCGGTTCTGTGCTGGCTGTCATGACTGATAGCATTACGGGTGTGTCCGTGTATAATGTAGCCTATATGCATCATGTCCGACCTAACATTTCGGTGACACCCTCTTGCGATTGTGGCCCTCCCTTGTTCAAATGCATTCAACGGTCTATGGCCATAACATTAGACAAAAAAACAGCCACGCAACGGACTCAAAACAGTTTTTCTCTCCAGACCAATCAGCAGTTGCGTGAATATAATGGCCAGTTTGTGTAGCATGCCGAAAGCGCTCAATAATACAGTATCTAGCTGCAGAGCCAACACCAGTTTTACCGCTCCTGATTCACTGTTCCAGGTTTGACGTCGCATGCGGTGCTTACTGTGCCTGGCTCTGCACACAGACCCTTCTCAAAGCGCTTGCGATGCCGTCGTTCAAACAGTTGTCCCAGGTGCCATGCATGTAATGCATGATGCAAACAAGTTTTGTACACGAGTTTGAATAATTAAAGACATTAAAAGCAGGAATTGCCCCGTCTTATTTGAATGCTATACTAAAGAGGTCCTTCCAGGATGCTGCGCTTCTCCAACATGAACTGATTAGCCATGCCTCCTGCTCACACAAAGCGATCCCAGTCCAAACTGTTATGCATGATGGTGTATGATCTATACACTGTGTATGACTTCTTGGGCTATGTGAAGTTTTTGGTTTTGTTTACATCAGTGTATACCAGTGTAGGCAGCAATACTGACATCTCTGTTATAGAATAGTATCCTGTAACCTAGAATTATCACTCAATACTTTTTGCCTTCACTTACTGAATAATTACATAGCCCTGGCAGTAACACCACCAAAACCCAACATTATAGATCTCTGCATGAAATGCAGAACTTGGCTGGAGTCAACTGGATTTATAGGCTTTCTGCTGTCCTCCCTTTCATTTGCATCCATGGACCATGGGTATGAAAAAGTTCCATATCGGTCATTGACAGTACATCACAGTGTACACGCCGGGCGTGTATATAGCCATAAACCGATTTCTAATGATATGGCTTCCCCATTCCAGAACACCCCCACTTTTGGAAAGCTTGATATGCCTCTGGTTACCATACATATTCACAGAACTAAATTATACAACCCCGATTTCAAAAAAGTTGCAACAAAGTACAAATTGTAAATAAAAATGGAATGCAATGATGTGGAAGTTTCAAAATTCTATATTTTATTCAGAATAGAACATAGATGACATCAAATGTTTAAACTGAGAAAATGTATCATTTAAAGAGAAAAATTAGGTTTTTTTTTTTTTTTTTTTAATTTCATAACACATCTCAAAGTTGGGACAAGGCCATGTTTACCACTGTGAGACATCCCCTTTTCTCTTTACAACAGTCTTTAAACGTCTGGGGACTGAGGAGACAAGTTGCTCAAGTTTAGGGATAGGAATGTTAACCTTGTCTAATGTAGGATTCTAGTTGCTCAACTGTCTTGGGTCTTTTTTGTCATATCTTCCGTTTTATGATGCGCCAAATGTTTTCTATGGGTGAAAGATCTGGACTGCAGGCTGGCCAGTTCAGTACCCGGACCCTTCTTCTACGCAGCCATGATGCTGTAATTGATGCAGTATGTGGTTTGGCATTGTCATGTTGGAAAATGCAAGGTCTTCCCTGAAAGAGACGTCGTCTGGATGGGAGCATATGTTGCTCTAGAACCTGGATATACCTTTCAGCATTGATGGTGTCTTTCCAGATGTGTAAGCTGCCCATGCCACACGCACTAATGCAACCCCATACCATCAGAGATGCAGGCTTCTGAACTGAGCGCTGATAACAACTTGGGTCGTCCTTCTCCTCTTTAGTCCGAATGACACGGCGTCCCTGATTTCCATAAAGAACTTCAAATTTTGATTTGTCTGACCACAGAACAGTTTTCCACTTTGCCACAGTCCATTTTAAATGAGCCTTGGCCCAGAGAAGACGTCTGCGCTTCTGGATCATGTTTAGATACGGCTGCTTCTTTGAACTATAGAGTTTTAGCTGGCAACGGCGGATGGCACGGTGAATTGTGTTCACAGATAATGTTCTCTGGAAATATTCCTGAGCCCATTTTGTGATTTCCAATACAGAAGCATGCCTGTATGTGATGCAGTGCCGTCTAAGGGCCTGAAGATCACGGGCACCCAATATGGTTTTCCGGCCTTGACCCTTACGCACAGAGATTCTTCCAGATTCTCTGAATCTTTTGATGATATTATGCACTGTAGATGATGATATGTTCAAACTCTTTGCAATGTTACACTGTCAAACTCCTTTCTGATATTGCTCCACTATTTGTCGGTGCAGAATTAGGGGGATTGGTGATCCTCTTCCCATCTTTACTTCTGAGAGCCGCTGCCACTCCAAGATGCTCTTTTTATACCCAGTCATGTTAATGACCTATTGCCAATTGACCTAATGAGTTGCAATTTGGTCCTCCAGCTGTTCCTTTTTGTACCTTTAACTTTTCCAGCCTCTTATTGCCCCTGTCCCAACTTTTTTGAGATGTGTTGCTGTCATGAAATTTCAAAATGTCTCACTTTCGACATTTGATATGTTGTCTATGTTCTATTGTGAATACAATATCAGTTTTTGAGATTTGTAAATTATTGCATTCCATTTTTATTTACAATTTGTACTTTGTCCCAACTTTTTTGGAATCGGGGTTGTATCTCTGTGTACGAAACTTTTTCACACGTGCACAAAATATTTCTACTGCAGCAAAACTTTCACACGTGAACGAAATATCTCACCAACAGCAGTGCTTAATTTGTGAAGTGGGAGGTCCCGGAATGCCAAATATTTTCAAATACATTTTCGTGAGAGT
The DNA here is from genome assembly GCF_027579695.1 of Neoarius graeffei. Taxonomy (NCBI): domain Eukaryota; kingdom Metazoa; phylum Chordata; class Actinopteri; order Siluriformes; family Ariidae; genus Neoarius; species Neoarius graeffei. The sequence continues at coordinate 95,882,427 of NC_083569.1, forward strand.
CATATATAAAAAGTGATGCTGAATACAACTAAAATGCATTTTTACATCTCATCTCATTATCTCTAGCCGCTTTATCCTTCTACAGGGTCGCAGGCAAGCTGGAGCCTATCCCAGCTGACTACGGGTGAAAGGCGGGGTACACCCTGGACAAGTCGCCAGGTCATCACAGGGCTGACACATAGACAACCATTCACACTCACATTCACACCTACGGTCAATTTAGAGTCACCAGTTAACCTAACCTGCATGCCTTTGGACTGTGGGGGAAACCGGAGCACCCGGAGGAAACCTACGCGGACACGGGGAGAACATGCAAACTCCACACAGAAAGGCCCTCCCCGGCCCCGGGGCTCGAACCCAGGACCTTCTTGTTGTGAGGCGACAGCGCTAACCACTACACCACCGTGCCGCCGCATTTTTACATATGATCAACAATTTGAGTGTAATATACTCTTTTTCATAATGAAGAGGCTCTTGACATGCCGTCTTCCTCCTGTCCCCCGCTGAATATTTTGACGCAAACGTAGCTTGGCGTGTTTCGAAGTGCCGCTTTATTTCTTTGTTTCATCGATGCAATCTTGTCATTGTATAGGCCTATTGGGCACAAAGCAGAACCCTCTCACCCCACAAAGGCAAATTCCTCTGTCCATTCCTGTTGAAATGTACGGTAGCCTACCAGTCACCTTTTTTCCCTTTTCGCCATGTTCTTTGTCAAAAGGCTTTGCTTTGCGGACAGCTAACTGACTTTTTCATTAAATGGAGGTGTACTTCTTGATCTCAATGTGAGCTGATTAATCTGCGAGCCAGATGCAGTCACCAAAAGAGCCACATCTGGCTCCCGAGCCATTGCAGACCCCTGCGTTAAGGCAACAACTGGATCAACAATTAACAAATCAAACACAGGTTACAATATATTGATGGCCATAATAAAACACAGCAGAGTAAAGACTTAATCTAGCTTGTGTATCTGACTGAGATTATAAAGTAAATAAAACGGTCCTGGCACTTGCACCCACAACGAAGCCCCATAGACCGTAGAATGCATTTGAACAATAGAGCTACGACGTGTCGACCGACCCGGCAGTGGCCCCTCTTGGCAAAAAAAAAAAAGAAAATAATATCAGACATTATGATCTTAGAAAACGCTTTAGTGACGAACAGTTACAGACAGTAATATGTTGTGATATTATGTTATAAAATATTATTTTTTATTAGGCTATATATTAAATTTATCTTCTAAAATAACAGACTGTGCTCTTATCACAACCGGTTTATTTCACCACTGGAGATCAGATCACACAAGACATGAGTTAAATGACTCATTTTAAGGATTTAAGTAGGGTATTTAAAAGCATAGCCTAGGATTTCAAGCATATTTCAAGTTTAAAAGCAGTGCCAGCAAACATGCGTGCAATCAATTCAAGTAATAGTTAAGAAATAAAGGGTTTACAAAACAAGTTGGAGAATTCATTTTAAGGATTCAAGTTTTACTATATTCCAAGGATTCAAGTAGCAGCCATAAGTGCAATCGATTCAAGTAATGGGTAAGTAATAACGGGTTTTTAAAAAGTGACGTGAACCATTTTTTCTTTTTCAAGTAACACGGTTAATTATTTTCTTAAGTAATAACGAGTTGACGTAACGTTTTTTTTTTGTTTGTTTGTTTTTTTTCAGGGCAGCAATCCGCCTACCTTTTTTTTTTTTTTTTTTTTTTGCCATTTTTTCCACAGCGCAAGCTAACGGCTACAAAAAACCTGGTGTTCCATTGAGCGGAAGTATACACCCCATGTCCCTCCCCCCCCCTTCCCCTTTCGCATAGATTTTGTGGATGTCATAGGAGAGAAATCAACAACAGATATCAAAACCGAACACTAAACAAATTTTTATTTACTTATTTATTTAACTTGTTTGATTTTTTTTTTCCATTTGTGATGGTCACGGAGGTGATCTGATCCATTTAAATAGCTGCCGGAACACCGAATGAAATGAAAATAGCTGCCGGATCCGACGACGGAGGTTCCGGATCTTGTTCCGTCATGTTCCGGCTCAAATTAAGCCCTGACCAACAGCAAAACTTTTTACACATGCAAACATCTTTTCACAAGCTCAGAATCTTTTTGGCATTAATTTAATCCCATATACTATGTCAGTGCTGCAGGTAGTTTACGGAGACTATGCACGTGACGTCATCGTGACATGTTTAGCGAGTTCACCGTCATGTTGAATGGAAACAAACATTGTATGATTCTCAACAAAAAATCATGATAAATTCATGCTGTGCTGTTGGGTGTACAGTCATGATGATGAGTCAAGAGATAGGCCATCTTTCTACAGGAGTTCAGCTGCACCAGTTGATCCTTGTAGGAAAAACAGGTGGATTGCAGCAATAAATCACAAAGATTGGACTCCTACTGTGTATACATGGCTATGCAGTGAACACATCATGGGCTGTAATTGGCTCATCAGCTGTTGTTTACAATGTAATTTAACCTTTTGGACTCAATGAAAGGAATCATTTTGCTTTTTACCCTTTAAATATCTCTAAACCGTGGAAACTAGAGATGTACATTTGCAATCTAATTCTTTTCAGAAACTTTTTAATCCAGCTTGGAAAATTAGTTTGCAGTTAGCTATTCAGAACTCTGCAAGTTATAAAAATGATGAACACGAAGAAAAAAAACATGAATATTGGCTTATTTTGATCGTGCTGATTTGTGAATTCAGAAAATACAAACAAATGACCTCAAAACTGTTGGTAATACATTTCTTCAGTTTATATTCTTATGCTTTTAATGCCAACACTGGATCTCCCCATGACTCTAAACCAATCTCTGCCCTTTTCTTTAATTTTCTAATAAGTATGAGCATCAAAATTATTTTCTAAAATCAAATCAAAGGTTGCCAGTTTGATTCCCCAGACCAGCAGGAATGGCTGAAGTGCCCTAGAGCAAGGCACCTAACCCCCAACTGCTCCCCAGGCTGCTCTGGGTATGTTGTATATCACTCTGGATAACAGCGTCTGCTACATGCCAGTAATGGAATGTAAAATCAGCATGAGTATTGTCTGCCATTTCCTGCCAAAAGTTGCTAAGCTGCTAGCTGAAGAGGTGAAAGCTATTTAATTAGACTTAAACAACAAATTTCAGAAACAATCCAACAGAACTTTTTACTTGCAATGTCTTTGCAATATTTACAAATTATAGCACCACTGTAGCCTCCAAGCAAATCTCTGATTCGCAGTGAGATGTTTAAGGGCTTCCCATGTAGTCTCAAACAATGGCAACTGAAATAAAAGTATTTAATATGTTTGTTCATGCAAAATAAAATTTCTTGCTCAAACAATTCTAGAGAAATTAATCGTTTATGCGGTGACACGGTGGTGTAGTGGTTAGCACTGTTGCCTCACAGCAAGGAGGTTTTGGGTTCGAGCCCAGTGGCTGATGGGGGCCTTTCTGTGTAGCGTTTGCATGTTCTCCCTGTGTCTGTGTGGGTTTCCTCTGAGTGCTCTGGTTTCCCCCACAGTCCAAAGACATGCAGGTTCGGTTAATTGATGGCTCTAAATTGACCGTAGGTGTGAGTGTGAATGGTTGTTTGTCTCTGTGTCAACCCTGCGATGACCTGGTGACTTGTCCATGATGTACCCTGCCTCTTGCCCATAGTCAGCTGGGATAGGCTCCAGTTTGCCCATGACCCTGAACAGGATAAGCAATTACAGATAATGGATGGATAATCGCTTATGCATGTAAAATAAACATGTGCTTCATTTTTTGCGAGTCAGCTGCTGCTCCATTTTCCATCCAGTATGATGACATAAACAAATGTGATGTGGTTTTATGACATCGGTGCATAGTGTCATAGCTGTTAAATTGAAAGTGAATACAAGAATTTCAAGCAATAGGCTTTTGCACACATTTGTATATGAATTGTGTGTATAGGGTTGAAGGTTTTAGGTTAGCCTGAGACATGATTGAAAGGCCATGATGTACAGAACATGCACTGGGGACTTATTTGATTCACACACTTTAAAATGCATCTTTGTGAACATTTAACACAAATCTGCTCATCGACTCAACTCTCATCTCCAAATCCAATTCTATAAAGGTTGGAACACTGTGTAAAATGTAAATGGATCAGAATGGGATGATTTCCAAATCATGGAAACCCTATATTTCATTGAAAATAGTACACTGACAGCATATCAAATGTTGAAACTGAGAAATTGTATTGTTTTTTGCAAAAATATATTCTCATTTAGAATTTATTGTCAGCAACACGCTTCAGAAAAGTTGGGACGGGGCAACAAAAGGCTGAAAAAGTTGTGTAATGCTAAAAAAACTAATTTGGTTAATTGACAACAGGTCAGTAACATGACTGGGTATAAAAATGAGCATCCCAGAGAGGCGGAGTCTCTCAGAAGTAAACATGGGGAGGAGTTCACTGCTCTGTGAAAGACAAATAGCACAACAGTTTAAGAATAATGTTCCTCAATGTAAAATTGCAAAGAATTTGGGGATCACATCATTTATGGTACATAATATAATTTAAAGATTCCGAGAAATCACTGTATACAAGGGACAAGGATGAAAGCCAACATTAGACGCCCATGATCTTTGGGGCCTCAGGCAATGCTGCATTAAAAACAGACGTGAAGAAGAAGAAGCCGCCTTTATTTGTACATGCACACTCAAGTACAGTGAAATTCATCCTCTGTATTTAACCCATCTGAAGTAGCGAACACACGCACACACACCCAGAGCAGTGGGCAGCCATACTACAGCACCCGGGGAGCAGTTAGGGGATAGGTACCTTGCTCAAGGGCACTTCAGCCCAAGGTCGCCCCATGTTAACCTAACTGTGTGTCTTTGAACTGTGGGGGAAAACTGAGCACCTGGAGGAAACCCACGCAGACATGGGGAGAACATGCAAACTCCATGCAGAAAGGCCCCCATTGGTCACTGAGCTTGAACCCAGAACATTCTTGCTGTGAGGCGACAGTGCTAACCACTACACCACCGTGCTGTTTGGAGTGGTAATCACTGTATGAGCTCAGGAACACTTCAGAAAACTATCATCTGTGAAAACAGTTCATTACTGCATCCACAAATGCAAGTTAAAACCAGATATAAACAATATCCAGAAACACCGCCACCTTCTCTGGGCCCGAGCTCTTTTACGATGGACTGAGGTGAAGCGGAAAATTATCCCGAGGTCTGATGAATCAAAAGTAGAAATTCTTTTTTAGAAATCTTGGACACCACGTCCTCCAGGCTAAAGAGCAGAGGACCACCCGGCTTGTTATCGGTGCACAGTTCAAAAGCCAGCATCTGTGATGGTATGATGGAGCATTAGTGCACATGACATGGGTAGCTTGCACATCTGGGAAGGCATCATTAATGCTGAATGATATACCGTATTTTCTGGACTATAAGCCGCTACTTTTTTCTTAGGTTTTGAACCATGCGGCTTATACAAAGGTGTGGCTATTCTGTGGATTTTTCTTCCACCGCTAGGGGCACTCTAACCGGAAGTAGAATCAAAAATAAGATAGACGAAAAATCAATGCAAAGAAGAATTAGCAGATCTTTAGCAGATAGAACACGCACGACAAATTACTAACTGGTAATTATTTTCAAATCCAGCCAAGATGATTAAAGTGACTTGTGGTTTCAAACACAGGAGAAATGAAGGTAAATAAATACCGGTTATTTTCTCTTGGTTCTGTTCCGTTTTAATCAGCAAAGTTGCTGTCGTGTTAAAAGGCACTGTTCGGAAAGAATCTGTTCAGGTACATACATGTACATTTACAGTACAAAATCATTCTGTACATGCAGTAAATATCAACATAGATATCTGCGGCTTATAGCCCGGTGCGGCTTGTATATCTTTTTTTTTTTAAATAGAGCGGATGCGGCTTATATACAGGTGCGCTCTATAGTCCAGAAAATACGGTACACTACCGTTCAAAAGTTTGGGGTCACCCAGACAATTGTGTTTTCCATGAAAAGTCACACTTTTATTTACCACCATAAGTTGTAAAATGAATAGAAAATATAGTCAAGACATTTTTCTGGCCATTTTGAGCATTTAATCGACCCCACAAATGTGATGCTCCAGAAACTCAATCTGCTCAAAGGAAGGTCAGTTTTATAGCTTCTCTAAAGAGCTCAACTGTTTTCAGCTGTGCTAACATGATTGTACAAGGGTTTTCTAATCATCCATTAGCCTTCTGAGGCAATGAGCAAACACACTGTACCATTAGAACACTGGAGTGAGAGTTGCTGGAAATGGGCCTCTATACACCTATGGAGATATTGCACCAAAAACCAGACATTTAGTAGAATTTATTTAGAATAGTCATTTACCACATTAGCAATGTATAGAGTGTATTTCTGGTTAGTTTAAAGTGATCTTCAGGGTCATTCCATGCCAAATCAACAAATATCTGACAAATTTATGCTCGACCATCTCAGATTTCAATTAAATTTGGAGGGCTCAGAGATGCTATTAAAAGAAGTTAATCCCCAAAATTTGAGCTTCCTATCTCCAACGGTTTCAGAGATACAGGCATTTGAATTTTTTGATTTTTTTGCATTTTGCTCAAAACATACATATTTCAAAGTGCAATATAATCCTTATTATGCAAGATAGAAACCTAAAATTTTGCACAGAGAGACTCAATGTCTTGTACTACAAGCTTCAACTTAGAATTTCAATGGTCATTGTATATTAGATGGTGATTTTAACAAGGAAATTAAAAAGACAAATTTGCATTTTTTGCATTTTTAATTCATTCTGGAAGCTTGCCTGTGGCAGTAATGCTTAAACTAAGAATGTTATTCAAATTTACACAGAAATATCTACCAATTTCAGTTTTACCAAGTCTCCACTATTCCTAGTTTGTCTGTAATAGGGTTTTGAAATTCGCCGATTTCTAAAACATGCCATTTTCAGTAGCAAGAAATCCAATGTGGGATAGCAGTTAGGAACTTGTAAATTTTTTTCAGTAATCCCCAAGACCCATATTTTATATTTCTAAATTTTGTTCTGTGTCTCAAGTATTTTTAAACTACAGGGGTTTAAAAAATCCATTTTCACCAAATTCGAATTTGTTATATTTTCATATAACTGATATTTGAGGGTTAATAAATGCTTCAATAAGGCTCAAGTAGGTTAGGAAACATGTTTCTTCCTCAATTTTAAATAAAATTTCAATTAATGCTCAGTATTAATTATTTGTAAATTGATTTTAATCTAAGACTGTGTAACATTAGCAATCAATGACCAGCTATTGTGTACCAGTCAACAGCCAGCCTTATCAATATCAATACAGCACAATAGGTGACATTTGATACCAGAACAGGTGGCTCATATCTTTATAGTTTTAGCCCATGTTTACATTAGACCGTATCAGCGGATCATCAGATTAACGTTTTTAAAACGATTAGTGTGCACACAGCAACACCAATACACGGATACGCTCGGCTCCGCAGGCATCTTGCGCTCCAAATCACTCCGCCCTGAACAGCGAGTGCCCTCTGGAGGGTGCGCACTCCGGCCTTGCGCAGCTCACAGAGCGCGCGAGTGAAGTGAACAAGCTGTGATTCGGGACTGAGCCGCTGTGTGTGTGATCCCAGCGCGTATCACTTACCACTTGCAAGTGGAAGGATGGCAAGCCTAAAGACAATCATAACTACACAATGGGCAGTATTTGCATCAGTATTTGCAGTATTTTCAGACTTTCATACTCTTTAATGAAAGGTGATACAAGGCGGAAGTCCGCGCTGTTTTTCAGCAGTCGCGTCACATGACCAACGCCAGCGAATCAGGAAGGTGGATGTCACAGTGACGTTGTCCAATGACGACGCCAGCTAGAGCTCAGCACAGCGTATCCGCGTATTCTCAATGTTTACACAGCACCGGAGCTGACACGATCTGGATTGAATACGTGGACCCTGGCGGATTCCCGTTTCCCGGCATTTCCAGGCGGTTTAATGTAAACGGACAGTGCATCCGCGAAGAAAACGAGACAGATACGGTCTAATGTAAACTTGGCCTTAGAGTCTGTAAACTGCATACTTGTTCAGATAACATTATATTGCTTGGATTATATTAAACACATTGTAATACAGAGCACTGAGAAAATTTACCAATGTTATTAACTGAATGTGTTTCTTTGCAAGGATTGGATATTTTGAATAGTTGACTAGGGAATTTAATTGTAGTTGCTTTCAATTTGAGATCAGTATAAATGAGTTTGTTCTTAGACATCTAGAAATGGCTGAACTTCCTCCCTGTTCTATAGGAATTGGACTAAAGAAAGATTCTGACTGCCATAAACTAACATACAACAGAAATTGTAAGTTAAATAGCATTCCTGCACTTCTTTATTTTCACCGGAGTGGCAGCGCAGTTGTGTGCGAAGTTTCCCCATTTGTTTGTCTGGCACTGCCTCAACCACAGGCTAGAATTAGCAGTTGGGGATGTTTTAAAGCAGATCAATGGCATGAACAACTTTAAGATCTTCTTCGACAAGCTGTACAGTCTTATCACGCTTCGCCAAAAAAATCAGCGCGAGCTGAGCAGCTGTGCGCAGCGCGTTGAGCAGCGCCTTCTTGTTATTGGCCGCGTCCTTTCCGTGCGCTGGGTCGCATCCAGTGAGCGCACCGTGAGAGCGGTTTGGTGATTAGTGAACTTAGTTAAACTTAAAGGTGTTTATGTATGTGATTAGTAAACTTAAAGGTGTTAAACCTTCTTTTGCTTTTCTTTTAGTGCAATACGTGCACTAATTGCTCTTTTTTTTTTTTGAAACTTAAAGTAATGTTGTGATGACTTGTTTTTATTAGTTTAAACTTAAAATGATGCAATGTTTTTCTGTTGTTCTTAAGGTTATCAACCTAATCAAGCCCTAATCAACCCCTTCATCACCTTTGAACTTCAATAAAAAAACAAAAAAGGGGAAAAACTGAGTGTTCCTTGTGTGACTAAAGCTCTTTTGAAGTTGGGGCACAAAACTGGGGAAAATCATACACAACTTGACAATATGGTTGTGGTTCTTAGTTCTGATTTGTTTTTACTCCAGCTGTCTACAAACTAAGACACTTCGTTCAAAAATAATATCTCAGTCATTGTGAAAACACATCTGTTCAAACAACAAATACTGTAGCACAACAACAGATGAAAAGAGTAGAGCATTGTCCTTATGAGCCAAGTTTTGCAAAATGCGTGAAGGCAATACAAAAACTGAAGTTTTCAATTAAAAAATTTGAACTTGATTTGGACTTATTTGAATGACCGGGATGGCATTGTCAGAAAATCAGGGTTCCTGCACTTCTTTTTTTTTTTTTTTTTTTTCCACTTCAAGCACTGTCCTCAGGGAGCGAGTTTCAGTAGACGGCGAGACTAGAGACATGAATAAAGAAAGGAGCGAGGCAAAACCAAAAAAGGTGTATTGCCGCTACTTGCCCAAATGGCAGGACGAATTTAATTTTGTGAAGAAAAGTCAGTTCGATTGCCAACTTTCCGAAATTTTCGGAAATTTTGACTTTCCGAAATTTTCCCTTATTTTGAGTTAAAAATCTGGGAAATATCCCTTTTTTTCAAACCTCAAAGTTGACAGGTATGATCTACACTGGTGACACAGTTATGTATTGTCTGCTGTCCTTTATGTCCATTTATGTACGACATACATGTATGTCTCTTTTTTTTGTAAGCGCTGGGTATTACTGTCAATCAAATTCCTTGTACATACAAGCACACTTGGCCAATAATAATGTGGAAGACGAGGTTGAATTTGATAACACATGATAGTTAAAAGAGAGATTACATTTTTAAAATTTGATTCAAATTCATGATTGCTTTCAGAGCTTTCTGCTGATATCAGTGTGTGCTCACTCATAAGCAAGCACTAAGTCTTCCATCATTTGAGGCATTTCTTTACGGCTTATGGCTAAGTGCAGACAGATCGATCTGTCCTCTGATGATACAGTGGCGTTTCTTTCGTCATTAACTGCATGGTTTGTTTTAATTTTTCTTAATTTGTTGGTCTGTGTTGGCTCACTTTGTTTCTTGTTTGTTTGTTCATTTTTAATAGTCTTTACTTATTGCCTAAAATACAAATTTACTGATTTTCAGAAAATGTTCTCAGTCGAACTTTTTGTCCCTGACATAGTGAGGACTAGCATGAGGATGTGCTTTGATAGAGATTAGAGGTGTATATTTATGGGGGCTTTGACCCATACTTAGAGCCAAATGCAACATTTTAAGCTACGGTCACACTACAGCTCGTGATGCTTTGCAATGGGTTATTGATGAAAATGAGGTGATTGGGTGATGATGCATGGCGATACACAGCTGAGATAAAAGCTGTGGTCACACAGCAGGTGAACACTTGACTCTCACACCTTTGCACACTTGAATCTGGTGTAGCTCGTGCGGCTGTGCTCACTCAGGCCAAGTTTACATTAGACCGTATCTGTCTCGTTTTCTTCGCGGATGCACTGTCCGTTTACATTAAAACGCCGGGAAACGGGAATCCGCCAGGGTCCACGTATTCAATCCAGATCGTGTCTGGTCCGGTGCTGTGTAAACATTGAGGATACGCGGATACGCTGTGCTGAGCTCTAGCTGGTGTCGTCATTGGACAACATCACTGTGACATCCACCTTCCGGATTCGCTGGCGTTGGTCATGTGACGTGACTGCTGAAAAATGGCGTGGACTTCCGCCTTGTATCACCTTTCATTAAAGAGTATAAAAGTATGAAAATACTGCAAATACTGATGCAAATACTGCCCATTGTGTAGTTATGATTGTCTTTAGGCTTGCCATCCTTCCACTTGCAAGTGGTAAGTGACGCGCATGCCTGACATGCACTGAGATCACACACACAGCGGCTCAGTCCCAAATCACTGCTCGTGTGCTCCACTCGCGCGCTCTGTGAGCTGCGCAGGGCCGGAGTGCGCACCCTCCAGAGGGCACTTGCTGTTCAGGGCGGAGTGATTTGGAGCGCAGGATGCCTGCGGAGCCTGGCTGGAATAGGCTCCAGCTTGCCTGCGACCCTGTAGAAGGATAAAGCGGCTAGAGATAATGAGAGATGAGATGAGACACACCGCCTAGTGTCCAGTGTTAGTAATTACCAGTCATACACACCGCCTAGTGTCCAGTGTTAATTACCAGTCATACACGCCGCCTAGTGGCCAGCGTTAATTACCAGTCATACACGCCGCCTAGTGGCCAGCGTTAGTAATTACCAGTCATACACGCCGCCTAGTGGCCGGCGTTAGTAATTACCAGTCATACACGCCGCCTAGTGGCCAGCGTTAGTAATTACCAGTCATACACGCCGCCTAGTGGCCAGCGTTAGTAATTACGTCATACACGCCGCCTAGTGGCCAGTGTTAGTAATTACCAGTCATACACACCGCCTAGGCACGGTGGTGTAGTGGTTAGCGCTGTCGCCTCACAGCAAGAAGGTCCTGGGTTCGAGCCCCGGGGCCGGCGAGGGCCTTTCTGTGTGGAGTTTGCAAATTCTCCCCGTGTCCGCGTGGGTTTCCTCCGGGTGCTCCGGTTTCCCCCACAGTCCAAAGACATGCAGGTTAGGTTAACTGGTGACTCTAAATTGACCGTAGGTGTGAATGTGAGTGTGAATGGTTGTCTGTGTCTGTGTCAGCCCTGTGATGACCTGGCGACTTGTCCAGGGTGTACCCCGCCTTTCGCCCGTAGTCAGCCTGGATAGGCTCCAGCTTGCTAGAGATAATGAGAGATGAGATGAGACACACCGCCTAGTGTCCAGTGTTAGTAATTACCAGTCATACACACCGCCTCGTGGCCAGCGTTAGTAATTACCAGTCATACATACCGCATAGTGGCCAACATTAGTAATTACCAGTCATACACACCGCCTTGTGGCCAGCGTTAGTAATTACCAGTCATACATACCGCCTCGTGGCCAGCGTTAGTAATTACCAGTCATACACACCGCCTAGTGGCCAGCGTTAGTAATTACCAGTCATACACACCGCCTTGTGGCCAGTGTTAATTACCAGTCATACACACCACCTTGTGGGCAGCGTTAGTAATTACCAGTCATACACACTCCCTAGTAGCCAGCGTTAGTAATTACCAGTCATACACACTCCCTAGTAGCCAGCGTTAGTAATTACCAGTCATACACACCGCCTAGTGGCCAGCGTTAGTAATTACCAGTCATACACACCGCCTTGTGGCCAGTGTTAATTACCAGTCATACACACTCCCTAGTAGCCAGCGTTAGTAATTACCAGTCATACACACCGCCTAGTAGCCAGCGTTAGTAATTACCAGTCATACACACTCCCTAGTAGCCAGCGTTAGTAATTACCAGTCATACACACTCCCTAGTGGCCAGTGTTAGTAATTACCAGTCATACACACCGCCTTATGGGCAGCGTTAGTAATTACCAGTCATACACAGCGCCTTGTGCCCAGTGTTAGTAATTACCAGTCATACACACCACCTGGTGGCCAATGCTTGCCAGTAAAGAAATAAAGCAAAAGAGACTGGCTATTAGTGATGTGCGGGTCAAGGATTTTTAAGACCCGCACCAACCCGACCCGTCATGACAGCCAAACCGCCCGACGTGCAAAATTACGCACTGATTTTTAACCCGACCCACCCCGCTAAAACGGAGAGAGAAAAGAAAAAAAGAAGCCAGTGACTCTACGTTGCAAGTTGCGATAGCCTAGAGAAAAATACATGGTAACCTAGTCCTAGCTTACTTACAAGAGGAATTAGCTCACCTTGCACTGCTCTTTGGTGGTCATAATTTTTTATATGACGGGTGGATAGCCTACTCACGCAACTTCCACGATTCTATTGAATCTTAACTTAGTTATCAAGGAACGGCAAAATGATCCAAAAAGATTGTTTTATTCTTGAAATACATTGGGGAACAAACTACACATTTTAAACATGAGAATAAACGTACAGTATCTCTCTCACTCACACACAAACACACGAGCGCACACATGAACACCCCCAACATGCGCATGCAGGCGCATAATAACGCTGGTCTGGACTTTTCATCCGTCATCACTGCCATCATAAACCATCGTTTTTAGCACAAAGAATATTGACCAGTTGGCTGGCTGCACTCACTTTGTGAACACAAATACTAAAAAAAATGAATACGAAAGGGTTTACAATTTTGCTCCGCTATAGGACAGAAAACAAACTAACCTAAGTTAGGCAGGCGCAAAATGTTTCACACAGAAGGAACCGAATGCTCAGTTTTTCCCAAACATAATCTCACATAAACATTTGGCTGGACTATATCAGAACAGGTCAATGGTGTAACATGGTAGCTTGAATTTCCCATTTGCGAACCAACAAAAATAGACTCCCTCCCCATTATGTAGGCCTATTTTTGCCCGCACTATGTAAGAACAAAATAGAGCCAACAGTGTCAGGGTTTAATCGGTTACGGCGTGCTTCTAGGACACAACCAGCTGAGCTGAAGGCCCGCTCACTGGATGCGCTCATTGCTGGAATGCAAAGGACCGCTTTAACCAGCATGAAGAGTAGAGGATATTCAAATTGGTGATCCCTCCAAAAATGAAGAACTCCATTGTTTTTAACGGAGCAAAGCCCACTGGAAACGTCAGTCGCGCGTCTGCTGCAGAGGTTTAGAAAACTGTTCTAAAACCTGCGTGTCAAGCCCATAGAAATGGCTTGGTTTTCTAACAAATTTGTGTATATTTGCCATTTCCGACCATTTAGGCTGAAGCTAATAATACCGTTTGTTTTAAATAATACTTTTCTTCCCTTAGCAGCTGTTGCCATCGGTAAACAAAAGTAACTAATGCAATATCAATGATCTAGCTCATATTTGGCTGATAAAAATGGTGATTTAACTACATAGTAACGTTCACAAAGCCAATGTCTATCTTAATAGCATTAAAACATCAAGTTTCAAGTTTATTTGTACAGCGCTTTTAACAATAAACATTGTCGCAAAGCAGCTTTACAGAATTTGAACGACTTAAAACATGAGCTAATTTTATCCCTAATCTATCCCCAATGAGCAAGCCTGTGGCGACGGTGGCAAGGAAAAACTCCCTCAGACGACATGAGGAAGAAACCTCGAGAGGAACCAGACTCAAAAGGGAACCCATCCTCATTTGGGCAACAACAGACAGCCTGACTATAATATTAACAGTTTTAACAGGTATAACCCTCAACTGTCCTCATGGGGCCGTCCTTCACAGGAGTGGGGCGATAAAACTCCGACCAGACACAGGGCACCAGGATGGATCAAGCAGGTCCGAGGGGCAGAAGAGGCCAGCATCTCAATCCCAGGATCAACATGTAACTCAGAGGGACAGATGGGGGGGGGGAGAGAAAGAAAACACGTTGTTAGGTATGCCCTAAAAATGACAAGTATTAGATCTGTGTGGTAGGCTCGCAGAGACGAGAGTCTTTACATCAGGCATGACGCACAATGGCATGTTAATATGATAAAAAATATATCATGACCTGCTCTGGCTGGATGCTTGATTGGGTGATGGGAGCACACTCCTCAGCAATGATGAGATGCAGATGGGACCCTTAGGCCTGGCCAAGACAATTCAGTTACATTTCACCGGGTCTGGGACATGCGACAGAACGTCTGACGGCCGATTCCCTGCAGGCTACGATAGCCAGTCGAGGTCCCCACCGTCTCCACCAAAAGATTTCCTGTTGACTCCATGTAACTCAGAGGGACAGATTTGGGGTGGGGGGGGGGGGGGGGGGAAGAGAAAGAAAACACAGGTGGTTAGGTATGCCCAATGTCACCTGAATAAGTAGGAACAGTATACATATTGCACCGAGTACAAGCAGGGACTCCGGCAACTAACTATGACAGCATAACTAAAAGGAGAGAGCCAGAAGACAGAAACAATGTGTTTCTGTCTTTGTTATGCCTTAAAGTAGCGCTAAATTGTGTCATTTTGCTACGTTTTGATGGCAGCACTGTGAATGGAAATATTAGAACGTTAGATGCATTCCATAGCCGCTGTCTGAAGCGCTGTGTCCAGTGGGCGCCAGCCGTTATGGGCGGGAGATGCAGTCTCTTACGTGCGGCCTGCATGCGTGTGAGACAGAGCAGGGAAGAGATGGGGAGAACATTTTCTCACACACCAATGAACTGATACACAGCTCAAATATGTAAAATGATTGAGATTTTGACCCAACCCGCGTTTTCCTCCTAAAAACAACCCGGACAGCCCGACCCGCGGGGCGACCCGCGGGTTCTGGGTCAACCCGCGCAACACTACTGGCTATGATATAAGAAGATTCTACAACCCAGAAACAGATGGGAGCTCCGCTTTTAGGTAGTGCCTAAATCTATATATTACACTAGTAGCAATACATCAACTTGTAACAAAACATAAAATGGCACTTCAAATGAAAACTAATGTAAACATAATAAGCGTGTAGTGTACCCTGAAACAAAATATCTGTTGAGACTTTGGATAACACCCACATATGAAGAGTAGCGTAGCACAATACAGAATATCAAATGGCATTCTGGACAATGTAAAATATTAAAATGGCACTTTGGATGAACTCAATATTATCACAAAATAAGAATACAGTATTTTCTACCTGCAACAAAATATCAACTGACATACATGCAAGACTAGTTGAAGTATTTCAAACTACAACATTTTTAATATGGAAACATCAATTGTTTACTACCGTACAGGAACTACATGTACCAAGCAACCAGACACTTCAACAACAGTGTAGATTGTCAGATTGAATCGTTCACCTCAACAATTTTGTCAGTTTAATAACATCTCCAGGCACACCAGTAAATGTATATTGTGCGGGAATTTCGAGTCCGACACCTGTATTCCACCGTTTACCGATGACGGCAACTGTAATCACCCCACCCCGGGCAATGAAATACTGGCACACATTCGAGTGTTCTTTGGGGACGTGGCCTACAGTTTTATCCTGGCGAACAACAGCGACAGCCTTTTTATCAAATGTATTTTCTTCTATTTGACACTGCAATGTTTCACCTATTTCTGGTTTCCACACATGTTGGTAAACATGAAAACCTCGCACACACAAATCCAACTCAAACTTGGCAACCATGGATCTTCTTCATGCGCATGCGTGGTCGTTGCTTCCTATTGGGTGGTGATAAAATTCAGAAACTGTCAAAACCGCTTCGAGCTGATCATGACATTTCGGAAACGAAAACATGCACATTGACTGATATTCGTTCAGAACCTAGGCGTTTGGTACATAATAGACGCGCATGCAAATGGTCTTGCGTTCGCGCATTGCGCGTCTATTAGGACCAATACAGTAAACACTCTTCCTGCACTTACATCCATTTTGGGGAAGCCATGGCCTAATGATTAGAAAAGCAGTTGTGGGACCAAAAGGTCGCTGGTTTGATTCCCTGGACGAGCAGGACTGGCTGAAGCGTACTTGAGCAAGTTTGCCCAACTACTCTGGCAAGAGTGGTGATGTACTTTATGTCTGATTAGCCAAAGAAAAGCTGATGATGTGATCATCAGTTTGGGTGGTGCTCAACCGAAATGAAAAAAAAAATCTGTCTACTACTGCATCTCTGTGAAAACAGCGTCTTTATATGCATGTGCTGATTGTGCTCAAATCAGCATCAGGTGTTTCCCATAATGACTGCATCCCAAGAGCGCACACAACGTGCTTTGAAGGATCTCTGAATTTAAATGCACTTTTCAAGTCTCAGCAGAGGTGAGGCAATGCTGAGTCCCTGTGTTGATGAGGCACCCACAAGCATCGGGGACATGGATTTGAGGTAAATCCATCTCAAGAGGCTCAATAAAGGTTCCCCAAGCTTCTGGAAATATTCCCAAACCATCTGCGAATATTTGCTGCTTAATTTGCCGATGAAAATATCACCACCAAATTTCAATGCATGCACAGAAATTTTTCGTGACATTTTTGGCCACTCACGAGGTGGAGTCACACCAAAAAATACAACTCGCGAAGCTTGGAGAACATTCACCATGTATCACACAATTAGTGGCAATGCTACCAAATTTTCATTGTCAAGTATTCGCAAACCCATTGTGAGCTGTAGTGTGACCAGGGCCTTAGTCACCAATCCTCCCTCCAACAATTTAACACAGTACACCAGTACAGCTACAGTGCTCTTCCAGGTTTGTAATGTACATGTGACTAAATAAATGCTTCTAATTCTAAAAATCTAATCAGAAATGTTCTGTAACCGTGTGATTTTTACTGGTAACAAAATCCACAAACAGTACCGGTTCACCCAATACGCACACTACGCACGTTGCGTAGGGCCCTGCAAACTCAGAGGCCCCGTGGGGGAAGAAAAAAAAAGTGACGACGTGACCGTCCGTCGCGCTGCTCGCGCACGTCAGATTCCCAGTGCATGTGCATCAACCTAGCAAGATGAAGCAGAGTTATCCCTCGGGGAGTGAAAAAAGGAAAAAGAAACTGCATGAAAATGAACAGCGGGAACAGCAGTCAGGTAACTCTCCTCTCCGGGTGGGAGGGACGGGGCTAGTCGGTGTTTGACCTACATACAGTGGTGCTTGAAAGTTTGTGAACCCTTTAGAATTTTCTATATTTCTGCATAAATATGACCTAAAACATCATCGGATTTTCGGAAGTCCTAAAAGTAGAGAAAGAGAACCCAGTTAAACAAATGAGACAGAAATATTATACTTGCTCATTTATTTATTGAAGAAAATGATCCAATATTACATATCTGTGAGTGGCAAAAGTATGTGAACCTTTGCTTTCAGTATCTGGTGTGACCCCCTTGTGCAGCAATAACTGCAAATAAACATTTCTGGTAACTGTTGATCAGTCCTGCACACCGGCTTGGAGGAATTTTAGCCCATTCCTCCGTACAGAACAGCTTCAACTCTAGGACATTGGTGGGTTTCCTCACATGAACTGCTCGCTTCAGGTCCTTCCACAACATTTTGATTGGATTAAAGTCAGGACTTTGACTTGGCCATTCCAAAACATTAACTTTATTCTTCTTTAACCATTCTTTGGTAGAACGACTTGTGTGCTTAGGGCCGTTGTCTTGCTGCATGGCCCACCTTCTCTTGAGATTCAGTTCATGGACAGATGTCCTGACATTTTCCTTTAGAATTCGCTGGTATAATTCAGAATTCATTGTTCCATCAATGATGGCAAGCCATCCTGGCCCAGATGCAGCAAAACAGGCCCAAACCATGATACTACCACCACCATGTTTCACAGATGGGATAAGGTTCTTATGCTGGAATGCAGTGTTTTCCTTTCTCCAAACATAACACTTCTCATTTAAACCAAAAAGTTCTATTTTGGTCTCATCCATCCACAAAACATTTGTCCAATAGCCTTCTGGCTTGTCCACATGATCTTTAGCAGACTGTAGACAAGCAGCAATGTTCTTTTTGGAGAGCAGTGGCTTTCTCCTTGCAGCCCTGCCATGCACACCATTGTTCAGTGTTTTCCTGATGGTGGACTTATGAACATTAACATTAGCCAATGTGAGAGAGGCCTTCAGTTGCTTAGAAGTTACCCTGGGGTCCTTTGTGACCTCGCCGACTATTACATGCCTTGCTCTTGGAGTGATCTTTGTTGGTCGCCCACTCCTGGGGAGGGTAACAATGGTCTTGAGTTTCCTCCATTTGTACACAGTCTGTCTGTCTGTGGATTGGTGGAGTCCAAACTCTTTAGAGATGGTTTTGTAATGTTTTCCAGCCTGATGAGCATCAGCAACACTTTTTCTGAGGTCCTCAGAAATCTCCTTTGTTCGTGCCATGATACA
This sequence comes from Neoarius graeffei, assembly GCF_027579695.1. NCBI lineage: Eukaryota > Metazoa > Chordata > Actinopteri > Siluriformes > Ariidae > Neoarius > Neoarius graeffei. Next base: position 95,901,244 of record NC_083569.1, read on the forward strand.
CTTCCACAAACATGTGTTGTGAAGATCAGACTTTGATAGATCCCTGTTCTTTAAATAAAACAGGGTGCCCACTCACACCTGATTGTCATCCCATTGATTGAAAACACCTGACTCTAATTTCACCTTCAAATTAACTGCTAATCCTAGAGGTTCACATACTTTTGCCACTCACAGATATGTAATATTGGATCATTTTCCTCAATAAATAAATGATCAAATATAATATTTTTGTCTCATTTGTTTAACTGGGTTCTCTTTATCTACCTTTAGGACTTGTGTGAAAATCCGATGATGTTTTAGGTCATATTTATGCAGAAATATAGAAAATTCTAAAGGGTTCACAAACTTTCAAGCACCACTGTATCTATATTTTACAGGTGCTATGCTTAAGTTTCTAACAAGCAGCACAGAGTCCAGCCAGTCAGCCAGTGGAGGGACAGAACCAGATAGGACAGGCGCAGATGAGCCACCTTCAACCAGCACAGATGAGTCATATGCAGCTGCCTCAGTCAGTACAAGCAGCAGCACAGGTCCAGTACAGCTACCGTTGTCAAGTACAGACACAGGGGAAGAACAGGCAGCCTCAGCCACTATTCACACAACCACGTGTGCACAGCAAGCATCAGAAGCTAGCTCAGACCCGAAAGCAACAGTCTCTGCTCCACCAAATGATCCAGCAGACTGGCCCCCAGTCTTAACGGACTGTATGTGGACTGAGTTAGTGCGCAGAGGTCCATTCAAGCCAAGAGTAGATTTTTCTTACTCCAAAGACAAGTCCAGAAGAGGGTTCCATCCAGGATTATTACAGAGACGGCTGTCAAATGCTGAAAAGATTACCATGAGCTGGCTTTCATACTCAGTGAAAAATAACGCTGTGTATTGTTTTTGCTGTAAGCTCTTTTCTACAAAAAAACAAAATAATAGAAGGTGTTAATGACTGGTCAAATACCAACGCCATTCTGAAGCAGCATGAGGGTAGTCCTGAACACACAAGCAATATGTGTTATATCATATGACGACATTATTGATGATTTTGCATCCAGAAAGTGCAGAAAGGGACATTTTTAATGGTGAGTAATTTGTTACACATTTAGTTAGATTTGATTTGGTCTGATTTGGTCTGTATTTATTTGGAGTTAGACCAACAGGTGGTGACACTAGTACAATATGTTTAAAGGGGGGATGAGTGGAAGCACTGGATGTCAGGTGCGACTGTTGAACATTTTGGGGTTCAGTTAAGAGGGCCCCTTAGCAGAATTTTGCCTAGGGCCCCATGGAGGTCTGAACCGGCTCTGTCCACAAATCAACAGACTTCACTTTTAAAAAGTTTAAATCTCACTCGGCTAAATAACACACATCTAAATAAAACAATCTCGTTGCCATAGCAATATGATTATTGCTGTATAAAAAGAACACTTGTCAGTGAATGAAAACAAACAAACACATCACATTAAAAAAATAATAAATAAATAAAAAACAGAAAAATTAGATTTTTTTTTTCAGGAAAAAAAAAAAACCCTGAGTGATCAGTGATGGAGTTTATAGGCAGCAAAATGCTTCCAAAGTCTGGCTGAGTGTGCTGCTCACTGATTACCTGTGTGTGTATGTGTGTGTGTGTCAGTAAAAGGCAGCAACACTACCCACTTTGGCATTTGTGCAAAACACAAGTGTTCAATTAAAACATAAATAAATAAATAAATAAATAACCACTCCACCGCCATGGGGCAGCATGGTGATGTAGTGGTTAGCACGGTCGCCTCACAGCAAGAAGGTTCTGGGTTTGAACCCAGTGGCCGGCAGGGGCTTTTCAGTGTGGAGTTTGCATGTTCTTCCCGTGTCTGTGTGGGTTTCCTCCGGGTGCTCTGGTTTCCCCCACAGTCCAAAGGCATGCGGTTAGTTTAATATGGGACGGCCTTGGGCTGAGGTGCCCTTGAGCGAGGCACCTAACTCCCAACTGCTCCCCAGGCACTGTTAGCATGGCTGCCCACTGCTCTGGGTATGTGTGAGTGCTCATTGCTCGCATGTGTGTGTTCACTGCTTCAGATGGGTTAAATGCAGACAGGAAATTTCACAAGTGTGTGATGAATAAAGTTGTGCTTTCTTTCTTTCAAAAACCCAAGATGTAACATTTCCAATATGTCTTTCAGTAAAGACTGTATGTGTAGTTTTGCATTTTGTGTTCTACTTTTCCAAAATTATTTTTACTCTATACACCCATAAAAATAAAACCATATATAAAAGAGAAAGAGACTGAAGAGCTGCATAATCACAACACTGAATATATAAATGATGTTTGTACAGTGTCAAAATATAGCAATATTTAGACAACTACATACAGAGAACTCTTAACTCACTGATTTTATGAAAGTTATTAAAGGGAGACAGTGTGATCATGGCTGAGCAGTGCTGGTGTGAGGTGAACTGGTGACACAACCAGGGCTCTACACTAACTTTTTTTTTCAGGAGCACACGTGCTCCCAAGTTAAAAATTTTAGGAGCACAGGGAAAAAATGGGGGCGCAAGCACAAGTAGGTTTTCATTTTAAAGGTTTATTGCAGCGCAAACCTTAGACACACCAACACATAAAATGCAAAATTCAATTGAGAATGAATGAATGAACGAACAAATGAATAACGAACAACTGAATGATTGAACAAACAGTAGCTAAACAGAGAGCAGAGCTCAGCAGAGCTAACAACATCATCAAGGACAGCTCCCACCCTGGCTCTGAGTTCTTTGACTTGCTGCCCTCAGGCAGGCGTTACAGGTGCATCAAAGCAAGGACCAACAGACTCAAAAACGTTTTTTTCCCACAGGCCATAACCACCTTGAACAATTAGCCTTTTTCACATTACGTCACTTGCAGGGGAACTCAGATCCGTTTTCAGCCTTTTGAATGGAAGAAGAGGTATACGGCGGCAACATATGTTAACAAAACTGTGATAATGTTGTGCATTGTTGTTTATCATTACGTATTGTTAGCGACCATTCTAGTCACCTATCTGCCGTGTTTTGGAAAGGGAGTTTACTGACTTTCTATGGTTGCTACTTGTTAGCCAGCAGATTAGCATGCCGCCTCTTCTTCCATTCAAAAGGCTGAAAACGGATGTGAGGTTCTTCTGCAAGTGACGTAATGTGAAAAAGGCCAGTTACATGCACTGACTGATGCCACTTCTGGCAGGTGCAACAATGCACCAACAAGCACCTAAAAGGACAATATTCTCACACTTACCTGATACAGTGCAATACTTATTACAGTGCAACCTCACAGAGCAACTTTTTAGTTTTTATAGCTTTTGTATATTTTATATTTATATTTCTACACTTTTACATCCATACCCAATACAATGCAATACCAAATGCAGTGCAATATCCTGAGTTTTGTAACTGAACTGAGTTTCTATAACTAATGTGCAATTAACATCTGCAACTCAACACACCCAGTTGTATATATATTCTTTGTTTTTCTGCTGTGTTGTGACATGCACCATTTGTATATACTGTATATTTGTTTTTCTGCTATGTTGTATCTTCCCATCTAAATGCTTGCACTGGGGTGTGTGCTTTCCATCTCATTATATAATTTTCCCGCACCTTCTCCCGTCGTTCTAGCTTTCTTCACTACACTTTCTTCCTCGTCCATTCTTTTATTCTTGTTTCCACCATCATTGCTTTTTAAAAAACGAATATATTTCTCAGCTTGGTCCGAACCAGCTCTGTTATCTCTCAGTTGAATGATCTGATGAATCCCTAAAAAGCACTTTTCCCACCTAATGCCACACCCACAACATACAACCGTGGGAAAGAAGGGCAATCACAGAAAGATGAGTAGAAAACGGGAAATGTTACAGGGGATATTTGTGATAGTAGGCTATTGTAGCGTCAGCACAAAAGCACCAGACTCAACTTTAATTGAAAGTGTTATTCAGTGAGTCTAAGCTTATTCAAGCTACAGACCGAGAAGAATAAAAATGCTGAAATCTCATGTCCCGGTAAAACGCACTAGCATGGCAGAACGGCAAAAAAATCTAACCCCCCCCGGCTACCGTGGGAACCACCGCAGTGCAAGACAGGCAATGCACGCAACTACAGACAGGGAGCAAGGCGCAGGCTGAAAACACACACGTACACAACATTGAACACACACACTTACAACAATACAGGCCATTACTCGTTACACTGCCATGAGGCTACAAGCCTGTGTCTCTCTGAGAGGGAGCAGCCCCTCCCTCCTGTGTGTGTGTGTGTGAGAGAGAGAGAGCGAGCAGCCCCTCCCTCCTGTGTGTGTGTGTGTGTGAGAGCGAGCAGCCCCTCCCTCCTGTGTGTGTGTGTGAGAGCGTGTGTGTGTGTGTGCGTGTGAGATCGAGCAGCCCCTCCCTCCTGTGTGTGTGAGAGAGTGAGCAGCCCCTCCCTCCTGTGTGTGTGAGAGCGAGCAGCCCCTCCCTCCTGTGTGTGTGTGTGTGTGTGTGAGAGCGAGCAGCCCCTCTCTCCTGTGTGTGTGTGTGTGTGTGTGTGTGTGTGTGTGTGAGAGAGAGAGCGAGCAGCCCCTCCCTCCTGTGTGTGCGTGTGAGATCGAGCAGCCCCTCCCTCCTGTGTGTGTGTGTGAGATCGAGCAGCCCCTCCCTCCTGTGTGTGTGAGAGTGAGCAGCCCCTCCCTCCTGTGTGTGTGTGTGTGTGTGTGTGTGTGTGTGTGTGAGAGAGAGAGAGAGAGAGCGAGCAGCCCCTCCCTCCTGTGTGTGAGAGAGAGCGAGCAGCCCCTCCCTCCTGTGTGTGAGAGAGAGCGAGCAGCCCCTCTCTCCTGTGTGTGTGTGAGCGAGCAGCCCCTACCTCCTGTGTGTGTGTGTGTGTGTGTGAGAGAGCGAGCAGCTCCTCCCTCCTGTGTGTGTGTGTGTGTGTGAGAGAGAGAGCGAGCAGCCCCTCCCTCCTGTGTGTGTGTGTGAGAGAGAGCGAGCAGCCCCTCCCTCCTGTGTGTGTGTGTGTGTGTGTGTGTGTGTGTGTGAGAGAGGGAGCAGCCCCTCCCTCCTGTGTGTGTGTGAGAGAGCGAGCAGCCCCTCCCTCCTGTGTGTGTGTGTGTGAGAGAGAGAGGGAGCAGCCCCTCCCTCCTGTGTGTGTGTGAGAGCAAGCAGCCCCTCCCTCCTGTGTGTGTGTGTGTGTGAGAGAGCGAGCAGCCCCTCCCTCCTGTGTGTGTGTGTGTGTGTGTGTGTGTGAGAGAGAGCGAGCAGCCCCTCCCTCCTGTGTGTGTGAGAGAGCGAGCAGCCCCTCCCTCCTGTGTGTGTGTGAGAGAGCGAGCAGCCCCTCCCTCCTGTGTGTGTGTGTGTGTGTGTGAGAGAGCGAGCAGCTCCTCCCTCCTGTGTGTGTGTGTGTGTGTGTGTGTGTGAGAGAGAGAGCGAGCAGCCCCTCCCTCCTGTGTGTGTGTGTGTGTGTGAGAGAGAGAGCGAGCAGCTCCTCCCTCCTGTGTGTGTGTGTGTGTGAGAGAGAGCGAGCAGCCCCTCCCTCCTGTGTGTGAGAGAGCGAGCAGCCCCTCCCTCCTGTGTGAGAGAGCGAGCAGCCCCTCCCTCCTGTGTGTGTGAGAGAGCGAGCAGCCCCTCCCTCCTGTGTGTGAGAGAGCGAGCAGCCCCTCCCTCCTGTGTGTGTGAGAGAGCGAGCAGCCCCTCCCTCCTGTGTGTGTGAGAGAGCGAGCAGCCCCTCCCTCCTGTGTGTGTGTGTGAGAGAGCGAGCAGCCCCTCCCTCCTGTGTGTGTGTGTGAGAGAGCGAGCAGCCCCTCCCTCCTGTGTGTGTGTGAGAGAGCGAGCAGCCCCTCCCTCCTGTGTGTGTGTGAGAGAGCGAGCAGCCCCTCCCTCCTGTGTGTGTGTGTGAGAGAGCGAGCAGCCCCTCCCTCCTGTGTGTGTGTGTGAGAGAGCGAGCAGCCCCTCCCTCCTGTGTGTGTGTGTGAGAGAGCGAGCAGCCCCTCCCTCCTGTGTGTGTGTGTGTGAGAGAGCGAGCAGCCCCTCCCTCCTGTGTGTGTGTGTGAGAGAGCGAGCAGCCCCTCCCTCCTGTGTGTGTGTGAGAGAGCGAGCAGCCCCTCCCTCCTGTGTGTGTGTGTGTGTGTGTGAGAGAGCGAGCAGCTCCTCCCTCCTGTGTGTGTGTGTGTGTGTGTGTGTGTGTGTGAGAGAGAGAGCGAGCAGCCCCTCCCTCCTGTGTGTGTGTGTGTGTGTGAGAGAGAGAGCGAGCAGCTCCTCCCTCCTGTGTGTGTGTGTGTGTGTGAGAGAGAGAGCGAGCAGCTCCTCCCTCCTGTGTGTGTGTGTGTGTGTGTGTGAGAGAGAGAGCGAGCAGCCCCTCCCTCCTGTGTGTGTGTGTGTGTGTGAGAGAGAGAGCGAGCAGCCCCTCCCTCCTGTGTGTGTGAGAGAGCGAGCAGCTCCTCCCTCCTGTGTGTGTGTGTGTGTGAGAGAGAGAGAGCGAGCAGCCCCTCCCTCCTGTGTGTGTGAGAGAGCGAGCAGCCCCTCCCTCCTGTGTGTGTGAGAGAGCGAGCAGCCCCTCCCTCCTGTGTGTGTGTGTGAGAGAGCGAGCAGCCCCTCCCTCCTGTGTGTGTGTGTGAGAGAGCGAGCAGCCCCTCCCTCCTGTGTGTGTGTGTGAGAGAGCGAGCAGCCCCTCCCTCCTGTGTGTGTGTGTGAGAGAGCGAGCAGCCCCTCCCTCCTGTGTGTGTGTGTGAGAGAGCGAGCAGCCCCTCCCTCCTGTGTGTGTGTGAGAGAGCGAGCAGCCCCTCCCTCCTGTGTGTGTGTGAGAGAGGGAGCAGCCCCTCCCTCCTGTGTGTGTGTGTGAGAGAGCGAGCAGCCCCTCCCTCCTGTGTGTGTGTGTGAGAGAGCGAGCAGCCCCTCCCTCCTGTGTGTGTGTGTGAGAGAGCGAGCAGCCCCTCCCTCCTGTGTGTGTGTGTGAGAGAGCGAGCAGCCCCTCCCTCCTGTGTGTGTGTGTGAGAGAGCGAGCAGCCCCTCCCTCCTGTGTGTGTGTGTGAGAGAGCGAGCAGCCCCTCCCTCCTGTGTGTGTGTGTGAGAGAGCGAGCAGCCCCTCCCTCCTGTGTGTGTGTGTGTGTGTGTGTGTGTGTGTGAGAGAGGGAGCAGCCCCTCCCTCCTGTGTGTGTGTGAGAGCGAGCAGCCCCTCCCTCCTGTGTGTGTGTGTGAGAGAGCGAGCAGCCCCTCCCTCCTGTGTGTGTGTGTGAGAGAGCGAGCAGCCCCTCCCTCCTGTGTGTGTGTGTGAGAGAGCGAGCAGCCCCTCCCTCCTGTGTGTGTGTGTGAGAGAGCGAGCAGCCCCTCCCTCCTGTGTGTGTGTGTGAGAGAGCGAGCAGCCCCTCCCTCCTGTGTGTGTGTGAGAGAGCGAGCAGCCCCTCCCTCCTGTGTGTGTGTGAGAGAGCGAGCAGCCCCTCCCTCCTGTGTGTGTGTGTGAGAGAGCGAGCAGCCCCTCCCTCCTGTGTGTGTGTGTGAGAGAGCGAGCAGCCCCTCCCTCCTGTGTGTGTGTGTGTGAGAGAGCGAGCAGCCCCTCCCTCCTGTGTGTGTGTGTGAGAGAGCGAGCAGCCCCTCCCTCCTGTGTGTGTGTGTGTGTGAGAGAGAGCGAGCAGCCCCTCCCTCCTGTGTGTGTGAGAGAGCGAGCAGCTCCTCCCTCCTGTGTGTGTGTGTGTGTGAGAGAGAGAGAGCGAGCAGCCCCTCCCTCCTGTGTGTGTGAGAGAGCGAGCAGCCCCTCCCTCCTGTGTGTGTGAGAGAGCGAGCAGCCCCTCCCTCCTGTGTGTGTGTGTGAGAGAGCGAGCAGCCCCTCCCTCCTGTGTGTGTGTGTGAGAGAGCGAGCAGCCCCTCCCTCCTGTGTGTGTGTGTGAGAGAGCGAGCAGCCCCTCCCTCCTGTGTGTGTGTGTGAGAGAGCGAGCAGCCCCTCCCTCCTGTGTGTGTGTGAGAGAGCGAGCAGCCCCTCCCTCCTGTGTGTGTGTGAGAGAGGGAGCAGCCCCTCCCTCCTGTGTGTGTGTGAGAGAGCGAGCAGCCCCTCCCTCCTGTGTGTGTGTGTGAGAGAGCGAGCAGCCCCTCCCTCCTGTGTGTGTGTGTGAGAGAGCGAGCAGCCCCTCCCTCCTGTGTGTGTGTGTGAGAGAGCGAGCAGCCCCTCCCTCCTGTGTGTGTGTGTGAGAGAGCGAGCAGCCCCTCCCTCCTGTGTGTGTGTGTGAGAGAGCGAGCAGCCCCTCCCTCCTGTGTGTGTGTGTGTGTGTGTGTGTGTGTGTGTGTGAGAGAGGGAGCAGCCCCTCCCTCCTGTGTGTGTGTGAGAGCGAGCAGCCCCTCCCTCCTGTGTGTGTGTGTGAGAGAGCGAGCAGCCCCTCCCTCCTGTGTGTGTGTGAGAGAGCGAGCAGCCCCTCCCTCCTGTGTGTGTGTGTGAGAGAGCGAGCAGCCCCTCCCTCCTGTGTGTGTGTGTGTGTGTGTGTGAGAGAGCGAGCAGCCCCTCCCTCCTGTGTGTGTGTGTGTGTGTGAGAGAGCGAGCAGCCCCTCCCTCCTGTGTGTGTGTGTGTGTGTGTGTGTGTGTGTGTGTGTGTGAGAGAGGGAGCAGCCCCTCCCTCCTGTGTGTGTGTGTGTGAGAGAGGGAGCAGCCCCTCCCTCCTGTGTGTGTGTGTGTGAGAGAGGGAGCAGCCCCTCCCTCCTGTGTGTGTGTGTGTGAGAGAGCGAGCAGCCCCTCCCTCCTGTGTGTGTGTGTGTGTGTGTGAGAGAGGGAGCAGCCCCTCCCTCCTGTGTGTGTGTGAGAGCAAGCAGCCCCTCCCTCCTGTGTGTGTGTGTGTGTGTGTGTGTGTGAGAGAGCGAGCAGCCCCTCCCTCCTGTGTGTGTGTGTGTGAGAGAGAGGGAGCAGCCCCTCCCTCCTGTGTGTGTGTGAGAGCGAGCAGCCCCTCCCTCCTGTGTGTGTGTGTGTGTGTGTGAGAGAGCGAGCAGCCCCTCCCTCCTGTGTGTGTGTGAGAGCGAGCAGCCCCTCCCTCCTGTGTGTGTGTGTGTGAGAGAGAGAGAGAGAGAGCAAGCAGCCCCTCCCTCCTGTGTGTGTGTGTGTGTGTGTGTGTGTGTGTGTGAGAGCGACCAGCCCCTCCCTTCTGTGTGTGTGAGAGAGCGAGCAGCCCCTCCCCCACCCGCACGCTGAGCGCAGAAGCACAGAGTGGCACACAGAAAGTGCAGGATTTTCTCAGAGTGCTCCGTCCAAACAATGGGGATTTACACGAAAACGGAAGGAGATATTCACAAAATTCTTTCACATTGAGCACTACAAGGCTCTGATGAACACATTGATGTAATTTTTTTTGTCTCTAGTGTAAAAAATGATATTAGGTAGGCTATCCAGTGCTGGATTTACATACTTTGCAGTTTAACGTTTGATATATTTTAGAATGTTAAACTTGTCGCGTCTGTGCTCAGTGCTTTCCTAAATTGTCAGCCACAAGAAGCCCTCGCACGAATGCGCATGTTTTTTTTTTTTTTTCGTCGTTCGCATGCCGAAAAATTCGCTCGCAAATGCGAGTGAAACGTGTGCACTGTAGAGCCCTGGTCACAACACTAGTTTAGATTTGGGGGAAAATGTCACCAACAAAACCTGTAAAACTCTTTTAAAAAGCATCTCAGAGGCTGTAAAAGGGGCTTCATAAAGTTACTGCTTCAGAAACATCAACATGCTCGAGTCGAGACCTGCCTGAGTGTGAATGAGTGAAGAGGACGAGGGTCGAACTTTTATACTGAACCCCTGAGTGTAAGAGGCTGTAGAATCTGAAAGAATGAGAGAGTGAGTGTGTATCAGGGGTTATGACGTGATAACGTGTGTGTGTGTGTGTGTACAGGTGTGTGTGGTGATGAGTAAGGGTGTGTATTACAGAGCTATGGTTTTCTTTTATATTAAATATACCTGTTAACAGGGTAAACAAATGATCCTGTCAGTTATTTCTCGCATTACTGTGAATCTTTTCCCTTTAGTTTCTTGTTCCCTTGCTGACACTCAGTGTTCCTAATGATGAGTAATCAGGAAAACAGGAGAGCAAACACACTGTCATTCAGACATCAATCAATAGTGAAAAAGATCTACATTTTCAGTCCATTAATCTGATTAATTTCAAATTGTGATCTACATTTAATTCATTAGTAGAGATTGTTAAAATGACTCAGTCCACCTCTGACAGAGTTTAATCATTTACATGTGAGCAGATTTACTGTGTTCAGTTTAAAATGTTACTATTCATTTAAATAATGGTGTTGGGAATTAATTCATACATAAAAACAGTAGTATTTATTTTTCCACAGAGAGTCCTAAACCTGTGGTGATTATAAAGCCTGATAAGGAGGTGTTCAGAGGAGAGACAGTGACTTTCAGATGTGAGATACAGAGAGGAAGAGACACTGAGTGGACATACAGCTGGAAGAGGAATGATAACACACTCTCATCCCGAACAACACAGGAGTTTAGTCTTGATTCAGCAGGAAATGATGACCGCGGTAAATACACCTGCAGTGGGAGGAGAATAAGTGACTCTCGGAGCTCAGACACCAGTGATGCTGTTACACTGACTGTATCAGGTGTGTTTTATCTCACATATACATTTTAAAGTGTGTACATGCATTTTTCACATGTGACAGAGGACTCTATCACAGACCACTACAGCATTTCATCTTCATGATGAAACATTAATTACCCCAGCACACACACACACAGAATTATCTCCTAACCGGATGCCATACAGTGACATAACCGCACTATAAAATCATCTCTAACCTGCTGTATGAAATGCTTATCAAACATACAGAAACATCTAAGGACATTTATTGGACTTCTCTGTATCTGTTGTCAGAAGTTGTTGAATTTTGTGATGCCCGTTTGCTTGTTTAGTTTCAACAACATGTTGCCTTGTGTCTGTCAGCCAGGGATTTTGGGTCGAGTTCCACACTATGGGAGCTAAAAGGAAGCTCTGTGTGAACTGATGTGTGTTTTTTAAATTTACATGTAGAAGGAAGCTGCTCATGTGATTTAATTATTTTCTTTTAAGAAGAAACAGTGTTTTATTTTTTCATATGATTAATGTTAATTAGTGTAGTTAATTAGGGTGGATAGCCATCTGTTTTAATTCTGGTTTCATCCTCATCATGTTGGCAGTCATTGTTAGTGGCTCATTCCTATAGGAATGAGATTAAGGAGATAAGGAGATTGTTCAATTTCACCATTTTTGGACATCAGCCGTTCTTGTCTTGTAGAGTGCTGATGAAGTCAAGTCAAGTTTATTTGTATAGTGCTTTTAACAATAAACATTGTCGCAAAGCAGCTTTACAGAATTTGAACGACTTAAAATATGAGCTAATTTTATCCCTAATCTATCCCCAATGAGCAAGCCTGTGGCAACGGTGGCAAGGAAAAACTCCCTCAGACGACATGAGGAAGAAACCTCGAGAGGAACCAAACTCAAAAGGGAACCCATCCCCATCCGGGCAACAACAGACAACATGACTATGACATTAACAGTCCTAACAAAGTCAGCTTCGTTGATGCTATCAACCCCCCACCGACGGAAACCCGAGCGCAAAACCGTTCACGGCAACCGTAGTCCTAAAGTCAGCAAGTCAACCACCGTCCCCAGCCACAAAAGCACCACTGCAAGAGTCCAGAGCGTCCTCCAGGCGCGACCCCCAAGTGTCCACATGGGGCTGCCCTCCACAGGAGCAATGTGATGAGACTCCAACCAGACACAGGGCACCAGGACGGATCAGGCAGGTCCGAGGAGCAGAAGAGGTCAGCATCTCCAGGACCGACATGTAACTCAGAGGGACAGATTTTGGGGGGGGGAAGAGAGAGAAAGCACAGGTTGTTAGGTATGTCACCTGAATAAGTAGGAGCAGTATACATATTGCACTGAGTACAAGCAGGGACTCCGGCAACTAACTATGACAGCATAACTAAAAGGGGAGAGCCAGAAGGTAACACAGGCATGAGGGAGCCCCAGGACATAAAGCAGCCAACCACTACACCTTCAACAAACTCGAGTGAGCAAGCGAGTGGGGACTGACAGCATCCATACATCCCAGTTTACCAAAACACTCTGTCTGAGGACCCTCCAGATCTACTCCTTTACCTCATAAACACCATTTAAAAAAAGGCTTGACTAAACAGATATGTTTTCAGCCTAGACTTAAACACTGACTGCGTTTACATGCACATCCAAATCGAGCTGCTGTCGGTAATCGAGCGGAAGGTCCCAGCAGGGTGCCAGAGAAATCCAATCCTACATGCAGTGTTTAAATCGAGCTATTGTTATGAGGTGCATTGTGCACCCGAGCCACAGGTGGCGCTACACGCCCCATCGTGTTGGTACACTTCCGGTTGTCGTCATGAAGAAGAGCTATTCAAGAGTATAAACAAAGTGACTACAGGTGGAAATTAGCATGCACTGCTATAACCTGGTACAGACATCTGTCCTGACCACAAGGATAATGTTTAATTTGTGCACTGTCCCTTTTAAAAATAAAATAAACTCTAAGAAGAGTGTTTGTAGTTTGTATGTACGAACAGAAGTGTTCCTAATAAAGTGGGCGGCTAAGGTGAAATGTCATGCCGACCGAGGCTGTTTTTTCGACACAATTCACAGCTATGCAACAGCTGTACAGATGTATTTGGTGATACAGTAAGTGAGCTAAATTTTAACAGTGCAAACAATGCCACAAAAAGAAAAGATTCATGCCGTTGTCATGATTCGTTGTCATGCCGACCGAGGCTGTTGTGTTTCCCTTGTGGTCTTGTCACTTCCGGAAGGGGCAGTGCTGAAGTAAGTAGCTCGAATACGTAGCTCAATAGGGTATACATGCACTAACTAGCTCGGCAGAAATCGCATAATCTAGGTCGTGTAGCTCGATTCCAAGAAATCAAGTTCGGTTCAATTTCAGCCGAATTAAGGTGTATACATGGCATTTTGAACTTCGATTTCAGTCGAGCAACGGCAGAAATTCGATTCTCTCTATGTGCATGTAAACGTAGTGACTGAGACTGTGTCTGATTCCCGAACATTACTTGGAAAGCTGTTCCATAACTGTGGGGCTTTGTAAGAAAAGGCTCTGCCCCCTGATGTAGCCTTCACTATACGAGGTACCAGCAGATAGCCTGCACCTTTTGATCTAAGTCGGTGTGGTGGGTCATAGAGGAGCAGAAGTTCACTCAGGTACTGTGGTGCGAGACCATTCAGTGCTTTAAAGGTCAATAGTAGTACTTTATAATCAATACGAAATTTGATTGGGAGCCAATGCAGTGTGGATAAGACAGGCGTGATGTGGTCATATTTTCTAGTTCTAGTAAGGACTCTTGCTGCGGCATTTTGAACTAACTGGAGCTTGTTTATGCACTTATTGGAACATCCAGACAGTAAGGCATTACAATAATCTAACCTGGAGGTGACGAAAGCATGAACTAGTTTTTCCGCGTCATGTAGGAACATTAAATTTCTTAGCAATATTTCAGAGATGAAAGAAAGCTATCCGGGTAATGTTATCAATGTGAGTTTCGAATGAAAGATTGGGGTTAACAGGGGCGCCGCTAGAAATCTTGGGCCCTATGAAAGATTACAATTTAGGGGCTCCCCCCCCCGGTAAAATTTTCAAGCGCAAGCAACTGAATTTGAAGTCTGTTTTTGGCTGGCACTTCTACTTTACTGTGCATGTGATCAGCTACCAAGCAAGTTTAGGTGATACAATTATTTGGTATATGAACATTTTAGGCGGCACGGTGGTGTAGTGGTTAGCACTGTCGCCTCACAGCAAGAAGGTCCGGGTTCGAGCCCCGTGGCCGGCGAGGGCCTTTCTGTGTGGAGTTTGCATGTTCTCCCCGTGTCTGCGTGGGTTTCCTCCGGGTGCTCCGGTTTCCCCCACAGTCCAAAGACATGCAGGTTAGGTTAACTGGTGACTCTAAATTGACCATAGGTGTGAATGTGAATGGTTGTCTGTGTCTATGTGTCAGCCCTGTGATGACCTGGCGACTTGTCCAGGGTGTACCCCGCCTTTCGCCCGTAGTCAGCTGGGATAGGCTCCAGCTTGCCTGCGACCCTGTAGAATAGGATAAAGCGGCTAGAGATAATGAGATGAGAATTTTGTGCCAGCAACACGCTTCAGAAAAGTTGGGACGAGGCAACAAAAGGCTGAAAAAGTTGTGTAATGCTAAAAAAAACTAATTTGGTTACTTGACAACAGGTCAGTGACATGATTGGATATCAAAAGAGCATCCCAGAGAGAGGAGTCTCTCAGAAGTAAACATGGGGAGGAGTTCACTGCTCTGTGAAAGACAAATAGCACAACAGTTTAAGAATAATGTTCCTCAATGTAAAATTGCAAAGAATTTGGGGATCACATCATTTATGGGACATATCATTTAAAGATTCAGAGAAATCACTGTACACAAGGAACAAGGATGAAAACCAACATTCGATGCCATTGATCTTTGGGGCCTCAGGCGACACTGCATTAAAAACAGACATGTGAAGAAGAAGAGGCCTTTATTTGTCACATGCACACTCAAGTACAGTGAAATTCATCCTCTGTATTTCACCCATCTGAAGTAGCGAACACACACACACACACACCCAGAGCAGTGGGCAGCCATACTACAGCGCCTGAGGAGCAGTGAGGGGTTCGGTACCTTGCTCAAGGGCACTTCAGCAGTCCTGTTGCCGAGAGGACGCTGGCATGTTTGTTGCCACTTCTCACACCTCGCTTTTAACTACAGATCTCTGATCTCGTCTCTCTACAATCATAAGCCGCGTCTGTTTTAAGCTGTTTTTGTTCCACCTCACCTGCATTGAAACTGTTGTTTCGCTGCTGTGTAGGGAAATACAGTTTATGACACGAGCCTTGGACTACTTCAGCCTCCTAACTCTCACACAAAACTGTGGATTGCCTACCTCCTCGCTTTCGGCGCATAGGATATACTTCGACCTTATCCGCCGACCTTCACCGTTACACCACAGGACTGTCTGTTTGTCAGTCCGCATCTTGCTCTGCTGCTGTTCCCCTGGGTGTAGCGTTGGTTAGCAAACCAAGCTAGCTGGCAAGGTGTCTGTGATTGTCCGGTGCTCCTCTGCCGCCATGGCGCTGATAAAATACACCGTAGGTGAACTCCTAAAACTCAACACTGTCTTCTTGTCTTCTCCAAGTTGCCTCAAGGTTATTAAATCTCTCCACCTCCTGCGTCGACCACCCTATGTGCACAGGGCTGTTCGCCACAAGTTTGTTTTTAACACCAACATGACTTCGGTTATCCCAGTGGTCAGGTGCGCTGCGTCCCTGCAGAGTTGTGTTGAACATAAGTCACGCCCACCACCTGCCAATCTCCGGAGCCTGGCCTGCATGGACAGCTCTGCACCCACTAACAGGACAGCCTTGTTCATGCTGCAAAACATTAGGTCCATAAACAACAAAGCTATTTTTATTCATGACATAATCTCAGAGAAAAAACTGGACTTTCTATGCCTAACAGAAACGTGGCAGAGCCAACAGGATTTTATTAGCTTCAACCAAGCTACCCCACCTGGATACACCTACACTTACAAGCCCCGCGGCCATGGCCGCGGTGGTGGACTTGCCATTATACACCATTCTGATTTCGTGGTCAAAGAACATCCTGTCAGTGTATCATCCTTTGAATGTCTACATCTTACTGTGAATGGTGCTGCACAGCTCCAATTGGTCCTCATATACGGACCACCTAAAGCCTTCGCCAGCTTCCTCCCTAAGCTCACTGAGCTGCTTGCTGCTGTCTGCCCCCTGTCCCCATCAACCATCCTACTGGGTGACTTCAACATTCATGTGGACAATAGCAGCTGCTCTTTTGCAGCCGACTTTCTGTCACTCCTGGACTGTTTCAACATCACTCAGCATGTGCATGGCCCCACCCACAGCAAAGGACACACCCTCGATCTGGTATGCAGCACCGGCTCACCTCCATTACATCTGGAATGCACTGACTTGGCCATATCAGACCATTATGCCATTCTGTTCTCGATCCCTGTACCCCTCTGCAGACAACGCTGTATGCGGACAATCACTTTTCGCAATATCAAGAATGTGTCTCTGCCTCTGCTATCCCAAACTCTAGTGACCCATCTTGCAGCCCCTGACTCTGACTCTGCCCTCCCAGTGGATACCCTGGTGGAACATTATAACACCGCGCTCTCCACCAGCCTGGATGCTGTGGCCCCAACCATCACCCGATCTGCCTCTTTCTCCCGACCTGCTCCCTGGTTTACATCTGAGCTTCGCCTCATGAAGCAAACTGGGCGTCGGCTCGAGCGACGGCATAAAACATCTGGTCTCATTGTCCACCTGGAGGCTTACAGGGACCATGTCAGGAGCTACAAGCAGGCCCTCACCACTGCCAAAACTCGCTACTTCTCTACTCTCATAAATAACCAGCAACATCATCCCAGGATGCTTTTTTTCAACAATTAACCGCCTTCTCCGCCCTCCTTATACACCCCAACCATCCAACGCTGCTGACCTGTGCTCCAGGTTTCAAAACTTTTTCATATCCAAAGTCAACACCATCCACCAGCAGCTACTTTCCACACCTCCAACCACAACTCAACAACATGATGACGAGCCACCTGGCACTCTCCAGCTATGGCAGGACATCTCCATCCCTGCTGCCTGTCCACCGCAGCACCGCCTCTCCTGCTTCACTTTACTGGACCATGCCCAGGTCCTCGACCTGGTGACTAAAGCCAAGCCATCATCCTGTCTGCTGGACCCCATGCCTACCATCTTGGTCAAATCATGTCTTCCTACCCTCTGCCATACTATGATGACTATCATCAACACATCTCTGGAGTCTGGTGTTGTGCCCACCAGCTTCAAAACCGCTGCTGTCATCCCCACTTTGAAAAAGCTTGGTCTGGACCCTGACGACCCAAACAACTACCGTCCTATCGCCAACCTTCCTTTCCTTAGTAAAATCTTGGAAAGAGCAGTGGTGGCCCAACTCCAGCAGCACATGTCCCACCATGAGCTCTTTGAACCTTTTACAGTCTGGCTTCAGAGTGCACCACAGTACAGAGACTGCTCTTGTCAAAATCACCAACGACCTTCTCACTGCTGTAGATAATGGCTATATCACCATCCTCATCCTCCTGGACCTCTCAGCAGCTTTTGACACAGTCTCTCACTCCATCCTCTTGCAGCGGCTCTCTGAGTTCACTGGACTATCAGGCACAGCACTTCTCTGGTTTCACTCATACCTATCCAACTGGCAACAATTCATCACACTCAAAGACTCCCGTTCTACCACAGCAACCATCAGCCACGGTGTTCCGTAAGGTTCGGTGCTTGGCCCTCTTCTCTTCACCATATACATGCTCCCTCTTGGACGCATTATTCGCTCCCATGGTCTCAGCTTCCATTGCTACGCCGACGACATACAACTATACATCAGCACCAAACCCTCTGCTCAGCTCCCCCCCACACCTCTCATTCTATGTCTGCAAGACATCAAAACATGGATGACCAACAATCTTCTCAAGCTGAACAGCAATAAAACTGAGCTCATGGTGGTGGCACCAGCACCACTGCTCAGGAAGGTTGGAGATTTCCACCTGGACATTGATGGCTGCTCCATCACCCCATCCCATGAAGTCCGTAACCTGGGTGTCATCTTGGATTCATCACTATCATTCCAGTCTCATATCAAAAAAGTCACTAAATCTGCTTTCTTCCATCTCCGAAACATCTCCAGACTCAGGCTCTTACTTTCAAACACAGTTACAGAGACTCTCACTCATGCCTTTATCTCCTCCCGTCTAGACTATTGCAATGCTATTCTGCTTGGTCTACCCAACAAGGCCATAGACAGACTACAATATGTCCAGAACTCTGCTGCCAGGATCCTTACAGGTACTAGGCCCTGGCAGCACATCACCCCCATTCTCAAACAGCTTCACTGGCTCCCCATCAAATCTCGCATCATCTACAAAGTCCTCCTCCTCACTTTCAAGTCCCTTCATGGCCTGGCCCCCCATTACCTCTCTGAGCTCCTCCACCCCTATACTCCCTCAAGATCCCTGCGGTCCTCATCCAAGGGCCAGCTGGTCATTCCTCGTTCCAGACTGAAGGCCACCAGTGACAGAGCATTTCATGTAGCTGCTCCATTTCTGTGGAACAAACTACCCAACACCATTCAGCATGCCCCTTCACTGGCAGTGTTTAAGCAACATCTCAAAACACATCTTTTCTTGGAGGCCTTTGGCTGCTAGTTTCCACAAGCACATACACCTACATACGCACCTACACACACACCTACACAGATACCTTGTTAAGTGACCTTGGGTGTTTTGAAAGGTGCTACAGTATATAAAAAGAAAGTACTATTATTATTATTATTATTATTCAGCCCAAGGTCTCCCCATGTTAAACTAACTGCGTGTCTATGAACTGTGGGGGAAAACAGAGCATCCGGAGGAAACCCACACAGACACGGGGAGAACATGCAAACTCCACACAGAAAGGCCCCCATTGGTCAATGGGCTTGAACCCAGAACATTCTTGCTGTGAGGCGACAGTGCTAACCACTACACCACCATGCTGTTTGGAGTGGTAATCACTGTATGAGCTCAGGAACACTTCAGAAAACTATCATCTGTGAAAACAGTTCATTACTGCATCCACAAATGCAAATTAAAACCAGATATAAACAATATCCAGAAACATCGCCACCTTCTCTGGGCCCGAGCTCTTTTACGATGGACTGAGGTGAAGTGGAAAATTATCCTGAGGTCTGATGAATCAAAAGTAGAAATTCTTTTTTAGAAATCTTGGACACCATGTCCTCCAGGCTAAAGAGCAGAGGACCATCCAGCTTGTTATCAGTGCACAGTTCAAAAGCCAGCATCTGTGATGGTATGATGGTGCATTAGTTCACATGACATGGGTAGCTTGTACATCTGGGAAGGCATCATTAATGCTGAATGATATAAAACACGGGGCGGCACGGTGGTGTAGTGGTTAGCGCTGTCGCCTCACAGCAAGAAGGTCTGGGTTCGAGCCCCATGGCTGGCGAGGGCCTTTCTGTGCGGAGTTTGCATGTTGTCCGCGTGGGTTTCCTCCGGGTGCTCCGGTTTCCCCCACAGTCCAAAGACATGCAGGTTAGGTTAACTGGTGACTCTAAATTGACTGTAGGTGTGAATGTGAGTGTGAATGGTTGTCTGTGTCTATGTGTCAGCCCTGTGATGACCTGGCGACTTGTCCAGGGTGTACCCCGCCTTTCGCCCGTAGTCAGCTGGGATAGGCTCCAGCTTGCCTGTGACCCTGTAGAACAGGATAAAGCGGCTAGAGATAATGAGATGAGATGAGATATAAAACACATTTCAGAGCAATATGCTGCCATACAGATGACATCATTTTCAGATCTCTTTGCTTATTTCAGTAAGACGATGCCAAACTGTTTTCTGCATTGATTACAACTGCATGACAACATTGGACAATATTTCACTTTCAAAACTACAGCAATTGGTCTCTTCAGTTCCCAAACGTTTACAGAGTGTTGTTAAAAGTAGAGGTGATGCAACACAGTAATAAACATGCACCTGTCCCAACTTTTTTGAAATATGTTGCTGGAATCAAATTCAAATTGAACATCTCATCATCTCTAGCCGCTTTAT
Organism: Neoarius graeffei; assembly: GCF_027579695.1. Classification (NCBI taxonomy): domain Eukaryota; kingdom Metazoa; phylum Chordata; class Actinopteri; order Siluriformes; family Ariidae; genus Neoarius; species Neoarius graeffei. Next base: position 95,920,883 of record NC_083569.1, read on the forward strand.
CCTGTTCTACAGGGTCGCAGGCAAGCTGGAGCGTATCCCAGCTGACTACGGGTGAAAGGCGGGGTACACCCTGGACAAGTTGCCAGGTCATCACAGGGCTGACACATAGACAACCATTCATACTCACATTCACACCTACGGTCAATTTGGAGTCACCAGTTAACCTAACCTGCATGTCTTTGGACTGTGGGGGAAACCGGAGCACCCGGAGGAAACCCACGCGGACACGGGGAGAACATGCAAACTCCGCACAGAAAGGCCTCGCCAGCCATGGGGCTCGAACCCGGACCTTCTTGCTGTGAGGCGACAGCGCTAACCACTACACCACCGCTGCACCATTATTTATATTGTAAAACAATAAATCATTATCAAGTTCTGCTGAAATATTTTACAAATGTTTACTTCATATCCTTTACAAGCAGTGTAACCAAAACATGTTTAATATTTAACTATTTCCCTTTAAAAAAAATCTCAAACTTTTATTTCGTTTCTTGTAAACACTTTAAATGAGGATCGTAATGGTACAAATCATTATCATGAATGAAGATAAAACAAGAGTTTATAACAAGATGATCAGGCTAATCACACTGTTATCATTCTACTGGGTTTGAAAAAGATTATTTGATCATTACTGGGATGATCTGGTGACTTGTCCAGGGTGTACCCCGCCTCTGGCCCACAGTCAGCTGGGAGAGGCTCCAGCTTGCCCGCGACCCTGCACAGGATAAGCAGTTACAGATATTGGATGGATATCTGATCATTAATTGTTAAGGAAAAAGTCCTTGTAGGTTTGTTTTAGAAAAGATCTCTATCATGGCTTCACTGGATACAAAGTCATGTTACTGACAACGGAAAATGATTTATTTTTTATATACAAACACAAAAGTGCAGATTTAACAAAACAATTTCAAACAACACATGGAAAAGCAAATTTAACCGTGAACACAGTGAACTTTACACTTCAGTTCAATATGAATTTCATAAATATAAAGAGAAAAGCGTCTTTATCTAAAGAGCTGTGTACATACTTTGTCAAAAAAAATCATTCTACTGTAGCTTTTTCAATAAATGTTGAATCAGAAAGCAGAGAGAGGACAAAACTAATTCTTATGTTGTAAAGATAAAAGCAGCTCTGATACCCTGATAATTTCATACCAACAGAAAAACCCAAACTGACTGTGAGTGTGAATCCTCAGAGCTCCATCTACACTGGAGACACAGTTACTCTGAGCTGTAATCTGCAGTCGACTGGATGGAGGTTTCTCTGGTACACAGATCCTCAGAAATCAAATCCCCTGCCCCCTGGAGCCCGAGACACCAACACACTCAATGAGACGCTCTCTAATGAAGGACAAATAAATTACTCCTGTAAAGCACAGAGGGGAAACTATGACTCAGGGTTCAGTGAGCCAGTCAGGATTACAGTGAGCGGTACGTCATCTTTTCTACTTTTTCACTACAGGTTAAGAAATTAAGGACTGTGAAGAATTGTTGATCTTGCGATACTGGAATCACTTAAGTTGTTTTTTTTTTAATATATATATATATATATATATATATATATATATATATATAAAATATTTTTTTTTCTTTGTATAGCGAGACCAAAGGTGAACATACAGCCAGCTGAGCATGTGTTCACTGAAGAATCCGTCGTCACTCTCACATGTGACATACCAGTACGGACTGGACGATCCTGGTGGTATCACTGGTATAGGGATAATAAAGAACTCGGAGATGCTGCAGGAAAGAAAACATACACAATCCGTAATGTTGAAACCTCTCATCAAGGTCTTTATACATGTAAAGGAACACAGTCATCAGACCCAACATACACACAGACCAGTGATGCTGTTACACTGACTGTATCAGGTGAGTGTGTTTTATCTCTCATATTGTCTATTTCAATAACATTTTAAAGTGTTTACATGCATTTTTCACATGTGATAGAGGACTCCATCATGGACCACTACAGCATTTCATCTTAATGGTGAAACATTAATTGGACACAATATGGGAGCTAGGAAGCTACTAATGTGATTGAATTATTATATTTTAATAAGTAATTATGTTTTTATTATTAATGTTAATTAGTGGAGTTAATTAGTGTGGATAGCCATTTGTTTTAATTTGTTTTAATTAGTGTGTGCTCACTCAAAAGCAAGCACTAAGTCTTCCATCATCTGAGGCATTTGTTTATTTCTTATGGCTAAGTGCAGACAGATCGATCTGTCCTCTGATGATACAGTGGTGTTTCTTTCGTCATTAACTGCATGGTTTGTTTTATTTCTCTTCATGTGTTTTGTGTTTGCCCGCTTTTTTCATTTATATTGTCTTCAATTATTGCTAAAATACAAAATGAGGGATTTTCAGAAAATATTCTCAATGGTATTCTTTGTCCCTGACATTGTCAGTAGGGACATGAAGATGTGTTTTGAGAGATTAGAGGTGCGTATTTATGGGGGTTTTGACCCAGACCTAGAGCCAGATGGAACATTTTAGAGATTATGAGAACTGATCCCATCCTGTGGAATGTAGGGAATTACAGCTTAATGTATAAATCACCACTCACACGTGTTTGTTTGCTTGCTTGTTTTGTGTGTGTGTGTGTGTGTGTGTGCCGATGTCAGGCAGTAACACTACTCACTTTCACTGACATTAAGGCAAAACACAAAAAAAGTGTTGAAAAAAAAATCCAAGACGTAACATTTCCAATATGTCGTCCAGTAAAGACTGTATGTGTAGTGTTGCATTTTGTGTTTAACATTCCCAAAATAATTTTTATTCTATACACACATCCATATAAATAAAATGGTATAGAGAAGAGAGAGAGACTGAAGATCTGCATAATCACACAGCAGTTATTGTTTGACCTTCACTCTGATCACAGTGAACATTTACATTTAATATCACTATTTTCATCCTCAACATCTGTCGAGTTTAAAATTCCAAAACAATAGAAAAGTCATCATAAGGTGAAGTTGTTTATCTACAGGGCGTGTCATCACAGAGACAGTAATACTGTGTTTCACTGTAGAAGTGATTAGTGCGGTAAAGACTTCACACCCTGAGCTTGTGTTTCATTTCTAACAGAAAAACCTAAACCTGAACTCAGATCAGACCTTAAAGGAGCTGCACTGACAGGAAACTCAGTGACTCTGTACTGTACACTGAAGCCGCAGTCTGCTGGATGGAAGTTTTACTGGAGCACATCAACACAGAGCTCTGAGACTGATTCACGCTACTACACCATCAGACCAGTTCGAGTCTCTGATGGAGGTCAGTACAGGTGCCGAGCTGGAAGAGGAAACCCAGTCTACTACACACACTACAGTGATGCACTCTGTGTAAATGTTATTGGTGAGTAAGAGGCTTTCTGTTCAGTTATTCATTGTTTGTTCAGTGTCACAATATAGCAATATTTAGACAACTACACACAGAGAACTCTTTTAACTAACTGATGTTATGAAAGTTATTAAAGAGAGACAGTGTGATCACGGCTGAGCAGCGCTGGTGTGAGGTGAACTGGTGACACAACACTAGTTTAGATTTGGGAGAAAATGTCACCAACAAAACCTGTAAAACTCTTTCAACAAGCAGCTCAGAGGCTGTAAAAGGGGCTTCATAAAGTTACTGCTTCAGAAACATCAACATGCTCGAGTCGAGACCTGCCTGAGTGTGAATGAGTGAAGAGGACGAGGGTCGAACTTTTATACTGAACCCCTGAGTGTAAGAGGCTGTAGAATCTGAAAGAATGAGAGAGATGAGAGTGAGTGTGTATGAGGGGTTATGACGTGATAACAGGTGTGTGGTGATGAGTAAGGGTGTGTATTACAGAGCTGTTCTTTTTCTTTTATATTAAATATACCTGTTAACAGGGTAAACAAATGATCCTGTCAGTTATTTCTAGCATTATTGTGAATCTTTTCCCTTTAGTTTCTTGTTCCCTTGCTGACACTCAGTGTTCCTAATGATGAATAATCAGGAAAACAGGAGAGCAAACACACTGTCATTCAGACATCAATCAATAGTGAAAAAGATCTACATTTTCAGTCCATTAATCTGATTAATTTCAAATTGTGATCTACATTTAATTCATTAGTAGAGATTGTTAAAATGACTCAGTCCACCTCTGACAGAGTTTAATCATTTACATGTGAGCAGATTTACTGTATTCAGTTTAAAATGTTACTCTTCATTTAAATAATGGTGTTGGGAATTAATTCATACATAAAAATATTTATTTTTCCACAGAGAGACCTAAACCTGTGGTGATTATAAAGCCTGATAAGGAGGTGTTCAGAGGAGAGACAGTGACTTTCAGATGTGAGATACAGAGAGGAAGAGACACTGAGTGGACATACAGCTGGAAGAGGAATGATTACACACGCTCATACCCAACAACACAGGAGTTTAGTCTTTATTCAGGGAGAAATGATGTCAGCGGTAAATACACCTGCAGTGGGAGGAGAAGTGACTCTCAGAGCTCAGAGACCAGTGATGCTGTTACACTGACTGTATCAGGTGTGTTTTATCTCACATATTGTCAATTTTATTAACATTTTATACTGTTTACATGCATTTTTCACATGTGACCGAGGACTCTATCACCGACCACTACAGCGTTTCATCTTAACCCTTGTATGGTTTTCATATTTTTGTTCCTCAGCCAGTGTTTGTGGGTCTGGTGGAGCCGCTGCATTTTGGTGTTTTAAATTCAACACAAACAATTTTACATTAAATATTTAACAGATGTTTACTTCACCCCAATTACAAGCAATATAAACAGCATATATGGTGAATATTTGCCCTTTGCCTTTGTTAGATTACATTTATTTAAAAAAAAAAAAGTGCTACTCGTTTTTTTGTTTTTAAGTAAAATGTAATTTTAAAAAAGAATCAATTATAGTCAAGATACGAGTGGAAAAAATACATTTATTGTCAAATTTACAAATGAAGCAAGGTTTTTCATAAATTTTTATTTCTTTGAATTTCATTCGAAATTTAACCCATTCAGTTCAGTTTACACAACACAAGCTGAACACGTACAGTAACCATGTCAGTCTGTACAACACATCATCCCCATGCTCGTCTTCGTTTTGGGACTGGCTGATGCTCCGTCTCATCCTCTTCTTCAAAGTCACTGTCAGACTCTGAATTTTCAGAAATGTGATCCTCACGTTCTGAAACTTCTTCCTCTACACAATCATCAAAAGCTTCTCTCTCTTCCAAAATCATTTGCAAGGCCATCTGAGCAGAGAATCTTTTGGCCATCTTGATCAGTTGTGATAAGGAACCACACTGGAAAAGCTGGATTTATTGTGTCCTGCCCCCAATTTACAGGAACCTCTGTCTTGGTTCCCGCAAGTCAGAGGGTTAAATGTTCAGGAATGTGAGAGCAGACAGGTGTCGGTGCTTGAACGGCAGGGGCAGAAACACAAAACTCACACACACTAACGGCAGGCCCAGACAGGAGGAGGACAGAGTGAAGGTACACACTTTTATTAGCCCCGGGTCCAGTGGACCCAAACATCTTGTATGTATCAAAGGTGTATCCAAGATGGCAGCACTGTGTTTGTCTTACGTTTAACTCATTGTCTTTTTCCATCAAATGAATGTCTTTGTAAATCATACCGAAACAATCTTCCTGTCGCGGTCCATTCGGTGCAAGTTAGGCCTACTGGAATGTTTATTTTTTAATCAAAGGCGTAGGCTATTGCGGGAGTGGAGCCTACCTGTTGCTACCTAGGATTGCTACTACTACTGCGGGAGTGGAGCCTAATTAACGCTACCTGTTCAGTGTTTCCCCTAGAAAATGTTTGAAGGTGCGGTGGCAAGACCTGCGCTCAGACGTCCCACCCCAGTATGAGGATAAAAACAGCCAACAGCACAGAAGGCTATACATAGATTAATCCATCGGTCATGACTTTAGCCCACAACATGCCAGTACATAACTGCGCAGAATAAAATGCTAAAACAGCCAACAGTGCACAACCAAAGCACCTCGGTAGTAGGCTAACTCAACTTAAACAACTTGCTTGTATCAGTACCAATGCAGTATAGAAACACTGAAAACAGAGGAAGCAGTGCACTCGGCGGTGCTAATAGAAGTAACCAATGACTTACCCTTAAAGGGCTGATGACACGAACATGACTCTATGCAATTTCTTAAATAAACTATACAACATGGCAAACATGTTAGATTTCTGTTATAATTACGTGAAAAGGAGCTGTTGTTACGCAAATATCCAACTTTTAATTGCACAGCGCAAGAAAACTGGGTCCGTGGCTCGCGGCCATGTTGTGACGTCAGCGGGAGAACACGCTGCGGTTCACTGGCTGTTCTACTCTGGTTCTACTCAATGGAAATAGCGCATGAAAATGCCGGTGAACTCTCTAGTGCTAACTCTTCCTCTTCTGGGAGTCTAGAATTGTGTTGATCTCTTCCGAATAGAATCTATGATAGCCTACCCTCTTCACCCTTTGCCTCTCATTGCTAGGCGGCAGTTACATGAAAGCCGCAAGCTTTCACAAGCAAATACATGACTGATATCACGCCGACTTTATGATTACATTTATGATCATCATGTAGAATCTATAGCTCTATGTACCTTTATCTTATGTCATTTCACAACACATGTTCTGACAGGAGGAATGTCTTTGGATCCGGCATAGCTACTAGTAGACCCCCTCCGGAATACTGGCAGTGTTGTCAGATTGGGAGGAATCCCGCCCAGTTGGGCGGTTTCAAGTGCATTTTGGTGGGTTTTGAACATATTTTGGGCTGGAAAACTTCAGCAGTATCTGGCAACAGATACTGCTGACATTTTCCAGCCCAAAATATGCTCAAAACCCACCAAAATGCACTTGAAACCGCTCAACTGGGCGGGATTCCTCCCAATCTGGCAACACTGTGTAGGCACTGCTGATGGCAGCAACACACGTTTGTGCTGAATTGAACACCCAAGAGATTCTTTTAAGCTGGAAAGGGTGTCAAAACAATCCAAATCGAAGTGTTCAGAGCACAGGACGGATGTTGGTGAGGGCTCCCACTTGTCACGAGTGCGCCTGACTTGCTTCACCCACTTCGCATGCAGCTCGGGATCTCTGGGAAACTTGAATAAACTTACCCCATCCTTGTGGGTTTTGGAGCAAAAGCCAGCAACACAACGCGAAGGCATAATAACTAATTATATATATATATATATATATATATATATATATATATATATATATATATATATAAATGTATAATAATACTAATAATGACAAACTGAACACCTGTCGCATCAACAACAAACTGGCAAGTTAGGAGGAAGGTTCTTTTGCTGATGTCATATAGCTCCTCCTCCTCCTCCTCTTTCGTCTCCTGGGTGCTGCAGCCCTGTCAAATTTGCTCAAATAGCCACGTTTTTTTATCATAACTTGTAAAATAGGCGCCTTCGTGAATTAATATATGGATCATCGGGAATTACTTATGTTATAAAACATTGCCAAAGATGTCAAAAACGTGTCATCAGCACTTTAAAACTTCCCAAAGGCCTGCCTGCGTCTGTCATTGGCCTGCACGAACTCCTTTGCGATGGCTGTCATGTCAGTTTGTTCCAGAATGTCACGGTGAATATGGCAGTTCATCAAGTCATTCAGTCTCTTTTGTGTCATTTGTGGATCGGAGGTATGATTTCAGTCGACGAAGTGTGGAAAACGAACGCTCTGCTGATGCCGAGGGCACAAAGGCCAAAAGCCAGGGCACCGAGGCCATAAAATAAAACAATGATTTTAAGTTCATGTCTATAATGAATTTAATTTAAGGACTAATGACTCTTCTGAGGGAGATTGGAGTCCCGGTCAAAACTATCAAGCAGGTAAAGAAACATATACAATATTATGTCTGAAGATAAGAAAATATTGAACACGTCTAAACTTATCAATCCATCACTCACTTCAAAAATTTTAAGACTTATTAAACCTATATCCTCCCATAATTTTTGTTCAATTGACACCAAATGTGCAAGAGCATCTTCAGACTGTACTACTACACAGATTTTTGATTAATCAAAATTGAGCCTGGAGTCCACCAGATTTCCCTAGTCTGAAACCAGGACACTTTTGCGCGCGACCATGCTCGTGCACACACACCTTTTTTTTTTTTTTTTACGTAAACGTGACACTCAGAGAGGTACTCTTACAACCCCGATTCCAAAAAAGTTGGGACAAAGTACAAATTGTAAATAAAAACGGAATGCAATGATGTGGAAGTTTCAGAATTCCATATTTTATTCAGAATAGAACATAGATGACATATCAAATGTTTAAACTGAGAAAATGTATCATTTAAAGAGAAAAATTAGGTGATTTTAAATTTCATGACAACAACACATCTCAAAGTTGGGACAAGGCCATGTTTACCACTGTGAGACATCCCCTTTTCTCTTTACAACAGTCTGTAAACGTCTGGGGACTGAGGAGACAAGTTGCTCAAGTTTAGGGATAGGAATGTTAACCCATTCTTGTCTAATGTAGGATTCTAGTTGCTCAACTGTCTTAGGTCTTTTATGTCATATCTTCCGTTTTATGATGCGCCAAATGTTTTCTATGGATGAAAGATCTGGACTGCAGGCTGGCCAGTTCAGTACCCGGACCCCTCTTCTACGCAGCCATGATGCTGTAATTGATGCAGTATGTGGTTTGGCATTGTCATGTTGGAAAATGCAAGGTCTTCCTTGAAAGAGACGTCGTCTGGATGGGAGCATATGTTGCTTTAGAACCTGGATATACCTTTCAGCATTGGTGGTGTCTTTCCAGATGTGTAAGCTGCCCATGCCACACGCACTAATGCAACCCCATACCATCAGAGATGCAGGCTTCTGAACTGAGCGCTGATAACAACTTGGGTCGTCCTTCTCCTCTTTAGTCCGAATGACACGGCGTCCTTGATTTCCATAAAGAACTTCAAATTTTAATTCGTCTGACCCCAGAGCAGTTTTCAACTTTGCCACAGTCCATTTTAAATGAGCCTTGGCCCAGAGAAGACGTCTGCACTTCTGGATCATGTTTAGATACGGCTTCTTCTTTGAACTATAGAGTTTTAGCTGGCAACGGCAGATGGCACAGTGAATTGTGTTCACAGATGATGTTCTCTGCCACTCCAAGATGCTCTTTTTATACCCAGTCATGTTAATGACCTATTGCCAATTGACCTAATGAGTTGCAATTTGGTCCTCCAGCTGTTCCTTTTTTGCACCTTTAACTTTTCCAGCCTCTTATTGCCCCTGTCCCAACTTTGAGATGTGTTGCTGTCATGAAATTTCAAATGAGCCAATATCTGGCATGAAATTTCAAAATGTCTCACTTTTGACATTTGATATGTTGTCTACGTTCTATTGTGAATACAATATCAGTTTTTGAGATTTGTAAATTATTGCATTCTGTTTTTATTTACAATTTGTACTTTGCCACAACTTTTTTGGAATTGGGGTTGTATTTTGTTGAAGCTCACATTTATCAACATCTCATATGAAATAAAACAAACAGGCATTTTGTTATCTAGTAGCATAGTGGTATACAGATCAGTTAAATTATGGTCAGACAACAGATTTTGTAATGGCTGAGAATAGGCCAGGCTATGTCCATAGGCCAAATTTAAACTGATTTATTTCACCTGTTTGTGAGAACACCAAGAAGAATGCATATGCACATGTAGGCTATATCTCTAAAATTGTATGCACTATAGCATGAACTTAAAAAGTAGATATGTGACCTCAACATAGCCTAGGTCAGAATCAACCTTACTAACCATTCCCCACAACTGAATGAATAAAGCAAGAAGATGTGTACAAAAGTGAACACTTTAATGAAAGGTGCAACAAGCTGTTCAACACAGCAATATGGCCAAACTGTCAGAATGGTATGTTAAACAGAAACAAAAAAAAAAGAGACAAGTGATTTGAGAATATACACTCAAACAAAACAGCAATAAAGGAGGAGAGGGGTGACAGCCCGAGGAAAGCCCCCACAGGAGCGCACAGCATTTGCAACATAGGCTACCCAACTCAGTACAGGAACAAAGCACAGGAACAAAGCTAAGGTGACTGTCAATCCACCCACCCCAAACAAAATGCATTAGCCTACGTATATTTACAAGAAGAGTCTAACGGTTACCACCGTGGGCTACGGAGAAGGAACACTTAGTGTGTGCAGTAGGCTTCGTGCGCATTGTTCTGCACCTCTCGGAGGAAGGGGTAGGTGCCCTGTAAATCTTTGGAAAAGTTACATTTTCTTTTCGGCATAATTGCTGCGGCATTACTGCTGCTAGCTGCTAGACAAAGAACATTCGCACCAGTTAATGTTTATTTTATTGTTGCATGGCAACCTGTTCTGTTGTCTGGAATAATGTGGCTAAATAAACACCCATGCCACAGGGCCAGGGGGCAGTAACCAGGAAAGTTTGCGATTCCTGTCAATTCATCAAAATAGTAAGTGCAGGGCCCTATGAAAGATTACAATTTAGGGCCCCCCCGTAAAATTTTCAAGCTCAAGCAAGTGAATTTGAAGTCTGTTTTTGGCTGGCACTTCTACTTTACTAGGCATGTGATCAGCTACCTAGCAAGTTTAGGTGATACAATTATTTGGTATCTGAACATTTTAAATGCAGAACTGTCAGAATTATACTGAATAGACTGTTGCCTTAAAATGAACATTCCATTATATATATATATATATATATATATATATATATATATATATATATATATATATATATATAAATAAAAAAAAATTTTTTCTTTTATGAGCAACTATTAGGCCACTCAGTAGCCTATGGAGTTCATTCAATCCAAATGTTTGTGTTGAGAGAAATTGCATGCATCACTGTATCAGTATGGATTTATAACATTCTGTATGCACATTATGGATACTCCAGAGCCCTCCAGCAAACATCAATAATCAGGATTACAAAATGCATTCCTTTGTCTCCTCCATTTATTGACTTATTGCACGTAATCAAATGTATGCCTTGATGAATAACTACACTAGTTTTTTGATACAATTACAGAGTGCACTGCAAGAAATCCACTAAGTGTTTTTGGTTTCTTTTAGGCATCACACATTTATTAGAAAACACAGCAAATGTTCAAATATTCAAGTTAAATACTTCGCAACAGTATCAATAAATCCACACATGAACAATAGCAATGATATCTATGACCACAGCTAATGTGCAAAATATTAAGTTAAATACTTAACAATATCAACAAATCCACACATGAACAATGGCAAAACATCTAGACTTAATTATGCAATAAAGATACCTATGAAAAAAGGTGATTTTTTTTTCACACACAGTGTGATATCCAGACTTCATAATTCATCACACCTGCTCCTGCTTAGCAACTTCTAGAATGTTCACCTCTGTTGCGCACATAGAAAAACTGCCAGCTGCTCTAAGCTGCGCTAATAGCGGCGCTGCGCACACACGGAGCTACACATTTCACGCGTCCCGCGCCCAGAATCAGACTGTACCATTAGTAAAAAGGGTGGAGGGGTGAAATGACAATATCATAAATAATTCAAGAAAAATGTTATAGCAAATCATAACCATGTATAATTTGCATATTTTAACAGATGAAAT